>NW_026613755.1:0-43323 GCF_903798145.1 Danio aesculapii | reverse complement strand
CGGCTTATGACAATCTAGAGCAACACAGACACATTGAGGCATATTCGGGGAGCATAATATGTAGCAGCCTGTCAGAAACACAGAGAGTCAGGCAGTGGACAAAACTAGTCAGAAACATTATTACAAACCATCTGAATGAACGTTGTGTTGTTGTTGTTATTATTGTTGTTGTTATTATTATTACTATTAATATTATTATTATTGTATAATAGTTGTTCTCTTTCATTATATTTTTATTAATCATTTATATATGTATTATCTAATCACCTTATTTTATTCATTGTTTATGTAATTTGTAATGCTTTGGCAATAAAGCTCATTTTAATTATATTGAGAGAGAGAGAGAGAGAGAGATTGTGTATATTAAATATGGTAAATGCACAATCTAAAGTGTGTGCTTAACATGTAAGAACCAACAATGTTTATTTATATAGTTTCAGATCTTCAATTGTTTTAAAGAATATAAAATCAAAGTGATCTAAATGACAATATTGTTTTTGAAATATGGAATAAATGTTATCAAACCTTATAAAAAGGAAATTTTCAAGTAGTTTTCATCCATTCTTTATGGTATTTACATTTCAGTGAAGTTATGAACAATACAAAACTGCACAAATGGTAAAGTGAGAATGAGGAAATGAGTAAAAATGTTTTATTTCAGCCTTACATTTTTTGTTTATTTACATATGTATATATATATATATATATATATTTACACTTGTACATATTTACACAATTAATTTCAATTATTTAAGCACAATTATTCAGTTATTACATTAGAAAGATTTTATAATGACAAAACAAAATCACAATTGTGTGTGCAAATGTTTGACACTAATATATGAATATTATAAACATTATGTTTATTATTATTATTATTATTTTGAGCCATGTTTTCTTTTACTTCCCCTAATCATATAAATTCATTCACTCTCCTCATTAGTAACATCACAGATAATCAGTGGTGTAGAGTTTTTATTCCTATAATACCCCAAACACACAAAAGGACAGAGTTTCTCATTAAAAGCCTGACCAGTGTAAGAGTAGATATGAGACATGGAGTCAACATCATAAAAAGAGACTAAACCCTTCTCATAATACACAAACACACCGATTCTCCGAGGTATCACACTCAGAGAAAGAGAGACACTTGAAGCATTATACTCTTTATATATCTGACTCAGAGTCCAGTATCCATTCCCAGGACTCGGACGGATCCAGTCCTTCCTGTCAGCAGATTCTCTGGTCACTCCTAAATACCACACAGTTTGATCCTTCACCTGCACCTCAAAGTAAAAACACCCTGAAGAAAATCCCTCCTTTCCCACAACACCAAGATATTCAGTAAACCTGTTATTTTCCTCATTCACTGTTTGTGTGTTTCCACATTTCACTTGTTTTCCATCTTCAGACACGATGAGGTTAGGATGAGCAGATTCAGCATCTAGAGTCACTTTCACTACAGGAAATATAGAACAACTCTGCTTTACAGATCAGCAAATAATAAACATACAACCATTTTTACAGGAATCATGAAAACTTTACAACAACATAATGAACAAAAACAAACAACAAAGGATGTTTGACGATCATTATATTATGATAAAATGCTCATATTTTCACATCCTATCTCACTGACTGACTGAGATGATCTGTTCATTGTGTTGATCTGTCTTGTTTTCCTGCTAAACTGCTGTGTTCTGTTAAACATTTACATCTTTATATGTGTAGTTTTCCTTCATGTCATGTCTAAATTGAATTGTTTGTATTTAATACACATGTCTAAAATACAGTTAAGCATAATTACGTATGGGAAATGAACAATATTAAAAAAATTATATTGGTCAAACATTTATACTCACTGTGGAGAGGTAAGCATGATCGAACACCCAATGAGGGGGGAGAGCAGGCTTGGAGCCCGGCGGCTAATCAGCAGGCCAATCAGAAATAATAAATAACACCTGTTTATTCTAGTGATTGGGCCGGAGAGACAACCTTCTTAAGGAGAACAGAAGGAGCAGCCGGGAGAAGAGGGAGAGAGCACACACACACATACGACGAGTGTTGTGCACTCATTTGAAAAAATAAAACTTTACTGTTTACCTGAATCGCCGACCCTGTCTTCTTCTTCCCTCAATAACGAGCTTTGCTACAGTGGTGCCGAAACCCGGGAAGAAGAAGAAACTTTGCTGCCAGAATGGTTACTCCGTCTGCCAGTCCATGTGCGGAAGTCATCCAGGCGCTCGCGGCCCTCCACCAACAACAACACCATGCGCTGAGGGACCTGAGAGCAAATCTGGAAAGACGCTTCCAAGTCCTCGTAGAGGCCCAGCGGGAGGACCGCGAGCTAATCCGGAGTCTGCTGGCCCAGGAGATCCGGCCCGCTCCGACATCTGCCGCCCACCCTCCCATCTCGCTACAGAAGATGGCCCCGGAGGACGACCCGGAAGTGTTCCTGAACCTCTTCGAGAGGTTGGCGGAGGCGTGTGGCTGGCCGCGGGCCGAGTGGCCGGTAAGAGTTATCCCCCTGCTGTCAGGCGAAGCCCAAATTGCCGTGCAGCAGTTACCGGCCCAGAATCTCCTGGAGTACGCTCACCTGAAGCGAGCCGTTCTCCAGCGGGCCGGCCGCAATCCGGAAGAGCAGCGTCAGCTCTTCCGCTCCATGGAGCTGACTGCCAGTGGCCGGCCCTTCGTGTTCGCTCAGCAGCTCCGTGACGCCTGCCGCAGATGGCTGGTGAAGGATGGCCGGACCACCGACCAGCTGGTGGATGCCGTGGTGCTGGAGCAATTCATCACCCGCCTCCCCTCCCGAACATCGGAGTGGGTCCAGTGCCACCGGCCAGAGGATCTGGACACGGCCATCCGGCTGGCGGAGGATCACCTGGTGGCGAGGTCCAGGGTCGGCGAAATAACCTCTCTCTCTTCTCCCCCTCTCCCTCTCTCTCCTCCTGTTCCCAGGCCCAGACTGCTGGGACCGCCCACACCAGCACCCAGATGGCGGTGCACAGAGGCGGATCGGCCGAACGTCCCAAGAGGGGCGGGTCCATATCCGGACGGCGGGGTGGAGCCACGACCCCTGGCGGTTCCCCAGACAGCGCCAGGTCTCTCTCCGGTTCAATCAGTTGGTCTTGCTGGCCCTGGGGGTATAGTGAGAAGGGCTGGGCCGATGCATTGGCGCCGCGGGGGCGAGAATAGCACACCACAAATCTGCTCCATGAAGGAGGTGAGTGCGCTGATTCGGGTCCCCGCCACGCCAATCGTCGCCCCCGGTCGCGACGGGCTATACCGGATACCAGTGAGTATAAAAGGGGGTACATATCAAGCTTTGGTGGATTCGGGGTGCAACCAAACCTCCATCCACCAAAGCCTGCTTCAAGACCCGGCATTGGATACGAGCCGCACAGTAAGGGTAAGGTGTGTGCACGGGGATGTAATTCACTACCCGCTAACGGCGATAGACATTCAATTCCGGGGTAAAAAGCATAGCGTTGAGGTAGCAGTTAACCCGCACCTCAAACACCCGCTAATTCTGGGAACCAATTGGCCTGGATTTAATAGATTATTAGGGGTCTTATGTGCGGGTGTGTCTTGGAAGACGAAATCGCCGGGTAGGGGGTGTGTCGCTCAGCTGGGGGAATCCCAAGCGGTGACGTCACGCGCTGTCTCAGGGGAAGGGCTGGGAATTTCCCGGTGTAAAGACTTTCCCCTGGAGCAGTCTCGTGACGACACGCTAAGACATGCACTCGAAAGAGTGCAGGTGATAGATGGGGAAAACCTCCAGCCTGACCGGCCCCTCTCCTATCCATATTTTGCGATCATTAATGACAGGGTGTATCGAGTGACCCAAGACGCTCAGACAAAAGAAGATACTACCCAATTATTAGTACCAAAGTGCCGTCGGGAAATGCTTTTCCAGGCGGCTCATGCTAATCCTATGGCTGGACATTTAGGTCAGGCGGCCACATTAAATCGCCTCATGACCCGATTCTTTTGGCCGGGCATTCACGGGGATGTTAGCAGATGGTGCGCTGCGTGCCGTGAATGTCAGCTGGTAAATCCACCGGCCACCCCAAAAGCGCCTTTGCGCCCGTTACCAATTATGGAGATGCCCTTCGAGAGAATTGGTATGGATCTCATCGGGCCATTAGAGCGATCCGCACGCGGGCACCGGTTTGCACTAGTCCTAGTGGATTATGCAACCCGCTACCCGGAAGCAGTAGCGCTCCGTAACATCTCAGCAAAGAGTGTTGCGGAAGCTCTGTTTCGTATAATCTCCCGAGTGGGAATCCCCAAGGAGATTCTCACTGATCAAGGCACCGCGTTCATGTCACGCACCATGCGCGAACTTTATGGATTATTGGGCATTAAATCCATTCGCACCAGCGTCTATCACCCACAAACAGACGGGCTGGTGGAAAGGTTTAATCGCACGCTTAAATCAATGATCCGTAAATTCGTTCACGAGGACGCGAAAAATTGGGATAAGTGGTTAGAGCCCTTGTTATTTGCTGTGCGGGAGGTTCCCCAAGCCTCCACGGGGTTTTCCCCCTTCGAGCTTCTCTATGGCAGACAGCCCAGAGGGGTTTTGGATGTCATTAGAGAGGCTTGGGAGGACGAGCCTTCTAATAGTAAAAATGAAATTCAGTATATTCTGGACCTTAGAGCAAAACTCCACACACTGGGGCGGCTCTCTACGGAGAATTTGCTTAA
Source organism: Danio aesculapii (assembly GCF_903798145.1). NCBI lineage: Eukaryota > Metazoa > Chordata > Actinopteri > Cypriniformes > Danionidae > Danio > Danio aesculapii. The sequence continues at coordinate 38,613 of NW_026613755.1, read as the reverse complement.
GGCTCAGGATGACCAACGCCGGCGATATGACAAGGGCACTAAACTACGTAAATTTGCACAGGGAGATAAAGTCCTTGTACTACTACCCACTTCCAGCTCTAAATTACTCGCCAAGTGGCAAGGGCCGTTTGTGGTCACACGACGAGTCGGTGATCTCGATTACGAGGTTGTTCGTTCGGACAGGGCTGGTTCACGTCAGATTTATCACATTAATCTGCTGAAGCAGTGGAGGGAGCCGGAGGAAGTGGCGCTGGCTACGCTCGTTACTAACGAGGATGACCTGGGGCCAGAGAGCCCCGGCCGGGAACGGCCGGGCGCTCTGGTCACCGGAGGGGATCATCTCTCAGCGAGCCAGCTCCTCGATATCCGGCACCTCCAACGTGAATTCTCTGATGTGTTCTCACCCCTGCCCGGTCGTACTAACCTGATTCAGCACCATATCGAGACCGAACCGGGCGTGGTCGTTAGGACCCGGCCGTATCGCCTACCTGAACACAAGAAAAAAGTGATTCAGGAAGAATTGAGTAATATGTTGAAAATGGGAGTAGTAGAAGAGTCCCACAGCGACTGGGCCAGCCCGATTGTCTTGGTACCCAAGACTGACGGCTCGGTCCGGTTCTGTGTGGATTATCGCAAGGTAAATGCGGTGTCAAAATTCGACGCCTATCCAATGCCGCGTATTGACGAGTTGCTCGACCGGTTAGGTGCTGCTCGATTTTACTCGACTTTGGATTTAACGAAGGGCTATTGGCAGATCCCCTTGACTCCAATATCCCGCGAAAAAACGGCTTTCACAACGCCGTTTGGATTACACCAATTCGTGACACTTCCGTTCGGGCTGTTTGGGGCACCGGCAACGTTTCAGCGTCCGATGGATAAAATACTCGGCCCTCACGTGGCATATGCCGCTGCTTATTTAGATGACATCATCATTTACAGTAATGACTGGCAGCGGCATATGCAACACCTGAGGGCAGTATTGTCGGCGCTGAGACGGGCCGGGCTCACGGCTAACCCACGGAAGTGCGCAATTGGGCGAGTGGAAGTAAGGTATCTGGGCTTCCACTTAGGCCACGGGCAGGTGCAGCCCCAAATTGATAAGACTGCAGCTATTGCCACCTGTCCGAGACCTAAGACCAAGAAGGAGGTGAGACAGTTTTGGGGCTGGCGGGATACTATAGGCGTTTTGTCCCTAATTATTCGGCCCTCGTCAGCTCATTGACTGATCTCACTAAAAAGGAGGGACCAGATACCGTCCAATGGTCGGAGCAGTGTCAACAGGCCTTCTCAAAGGTAAAATCTATACTTTGCGGGGGGCCACTATTGCACGCTCCTGATTTTGCTCTCCCCTTTCTGTTACAGACGGATGCATCCGATCGGGTCTGGGGGCGGTTCTCTCCCAGGAGGTGGCAGGAGTGGAACGGCCGGTGCTGTACATTAGCCGAAAACTCAGTAAGAGTGAGGCTAAGTACAGCACCATAGAGAAGGAGTGCCTGGCGATCAGGTGGGCCGTTCTCACTCTTCGCTATTACCTCCTGGGCAGGGAATTCGTCCTCTGTTCAGATCATGCTCCTCTCCAGTGGCTTCACCGCATGAAGGATACCAACGCGCGGATCACCCGTTGGTATCTAGCGTTACAGCCTTTTAAATTCAAGGTGGTCCACAGGCCGGGGGCGCAGATGGCTGTGGCCGACTTCCTCTCCAGGGCGGGGGGGGGGGGAGGGCTGCAGGCCGGACGGCTCCCCGGCCTGAGGCGGGCGGTGGGGGTATGTGGAGAGGTAAGCATGATCGAACACCCAATGAGGGGGGAGAGCAGGCTTGGAGCCCGGCGGCTAATCAGCAGGCCAATCAGAAATAATAAATAACACCTGTTTATTCTAGTGATTGGGCCGGAGAGACAACCTTCTTAAGGAGAACAGAAGGAGCAGCCGGGAGAAGAGGGAGAGAGCACACACACACATACGACGAGTGTTGTGCACTCATTTGAAAAAATAAAACTTTACTGTTTACCTGAATCGCCGACCCTGTCTTCTTCTTCCCTCAATAACGAGCTTTGCTACACTCACCCATGAGTTTTCTTAAATGATTGATAGCTAAAAAACAGAAAGTATGTTATTAAGCATTTATAAACAACATTTATACTTTAACAAATAGTTATTTTAATCACTGCTAAAAACACACAGTGCTTGTTAACTAGATATTTATGTTGGCTTGGGAAATCTAACATATGGATGCTACTCAAATTTAATACTACAGTAAGTTGTACCCCTTGGGTGCAAGAGTGTCCCAAACTTGCCCATTGACTTACAACAATGAAGAAACTCATGGACTGCCATTATAAAGATTCCAGATTGACACAAATGCTAGCAGTGACTAGCTACATGCTAATAACAGTTAGCTAAGTGCTATATGCTAGAACTGCTTACTAAGTATTAAGATTTGATGAAACATGTAAATGAGGCTTGTCTAGTAACAACCCAGAGTACCCTAACAACTGTCTGGCAATAACTCAGAACACCTGAGCAAACACCTACCAACACCTTAGGAACCACCTAGAGATCAGGGTTGATTTATATCATTCATATTGGCAAGAAGCTTTGATGCATCATCACTATAAGCTGCCAATCGACTCCATAGCAACAAAACAGACTAACCTAGCAACCGTTTACCAACAGCTATCTCAGCATCAGAACACTGTAGGGAAACACTAGAAACCACTCAGAACATCTCAGCAAATACCTAGCAACCACACAGAACATGCCAGAAACTGCATAGCAACATGTTGGAAGTCAATGGGTACAGGTTTTCAGCATTTTCAGAAAATCTCTTTTTGTGTTTAACAGAAGAAAGAAACTCATAAAGGTTTGGAACCACACAACAGTGAGTAAATGTTCATTGTTGGGTGATCTATCCCTTTAATAAAGACAAACTCACCACTTTTCATACTGCTGTTCTCACGCTGTAGTTGTTTGTGTTCTAAAGAAAAATTAGGAGAAAACAGAATTCAGACAACAGAAACCTTGAATAAAAACCTAATTTCAGACTGAAGAACAATAACTGCAAATCACAAGACACAAGATAAACACAAACATATGTGAATACACTGTTAATTCAATATTTTAAAAGTAAAAACAAACATTAAAAAATAAATCAATAACCTAATAAATAAAAAGTTCTCTGTATTTTCTCTCTCCATTCTTTATTTGACTGTTGTAAACAATTCAGAATAAAGATGAGAAAAACGCATTACACTTATTTACTTTATGACAATCAGTCGATTACAATTTTTTAAAATCAAATTACTGAAAAATGTTTGATTTAACAAATTTGAATAATTGATGGGCGAAGCGGTTGCACAGTAGGTAGCGCTGTCGCCTCACAGCAAGAAGGTCACTGGTTCGAGCCTCGGCTGGGTCAGTTGGCATTTCTGTGAGGAGTTTGCATGTTCTCCCCGTGTACGCCTGGATTTCCTCGGGTGCTCCTGTTTCCCCCACAAGTCTAAAGTCATGTGGTACAGGTGAATTGGTGAATTGGGTGAGCTAAATTGTCCGTAGTGTATTTATTTTAGTGTGTGAATGAGTGTGTCTGTGTTTCCCAGTGATGGGTTGCGGCTGGAAGGGCATCCGCTGTGTAAAACATGTGCTGGATAAGTTGGCGGTTCATTCCGCTGTGGGGACCCCGGATTAATAAAGGGACTAAGCCAAAAAGAAAATGAATGAATAATTGAAAATATTGTGTAATTAATCTGATTTCAAAATATTATCAGTCAGCAGCCCTAATGTAAATTACTTGTATATTAAAGTGAACTAAAAGTCATCATTATTGTGTTACATACAAAAAGCATCAAGCAGACATTTACAAAGAGTATTTATTTAATCATTATTTAGAATTTATTACACAGGAAGTTTTAGGCTACAATGCCTAAAAATGGCCAATCACTCAGACTGGAGATGCACAAATGTAGAGTTTAAGTTCAGTTCAGTTTAGCTCAGTTCAGTGTGGTTTAATAATCACTACTGAGAGTCCAAACACTGAAGAGCAAATCCAACGATGCGCAGCTTTGTGTTAGTAAAACTGACCAAACGTATTTACTGAATTGTTGCGTATACTAAACTCATTGTGGACAAAACCAGCCTGATATTGTGATTCTGTTTAAGTGATGTTGCTTAACCAAATCATATGATATATGATAGCTATATCATATATCATAGCTTTTTGTACAAAGACATTTTCCTCTGCAGCAGCTGTGCATTTATCACAAGCATCATGCTTTACAGATCAGAGGTTTTGATGAGGATTGTTTTATAAATCTAGACTAAACTCATCATAGAATAAATTATTTTTATAGTGTACAAACTGTATATTCTGTTCCCTTATGTCCTAACCCATACCTCTAACCACAACACTCACAGAAACATTCAAAAAGCATACTATGATTTTAAGCCTTTTGGTTTACTATGACGCTGGAAATGTCTTCAAACAGCATGTTTAAGTAGTAATTTCCATGGCATAGACATTTATTCAGGTTTATGTGCAGCATTATTTAAAACTGTCATAAAATAATCATTGGTGATTTAGTGAAAATTGTTCATAAATTGTTTTCAGAAAAAAAATGTTTTAAAAATCTATGCCTAGGTTGCCTTATTTACATAAAAATACTATAATTTTACCTCTGTATTTATAAACAGCAACAGCAATCAGTATTCCAGCAATCACAGTGACCACAACTGAGACTGAAATCACAGTTACTGATGTCCTCCAGTAAATATACATATTACCTGCAAAATAAAACACTGATTACGCAAAGAGTAAGTACAATGTTGTTATGAAGCGGACAGGAGACAGAGGTAAGGAAACGTTAGGGTGTTTATTAAATGACAACAAGGAGCACATGAAGGATAGCCAGGAGGATCAGGAATGATGTTGGGGTCTTTTCCTCCGTGGCTGGGTAACAGGAATACACGAGGATGGACAGCACACACCAGATACAGCTGACAGAGGATGACACAGACTTGGAAGGACTGGAAGACAGGACGATTCGGGAGGACCAGGAAGACTAGGAGGAATACAAAGAGAACAGGTAAGTAAATCGTTTGTTTAGCTGAGGATGACTACGCTGAGTGGTCGCTCAGTTGTCCGCTTTCGTCGAGACGAGCCCGGACAATGAGCGACTGGAGTGCTGTGCTTTTATCTGGTGCTCGTGAATGTGATGCAGCTGTGTGCTCATTAGAAGTCAGGTGATGGTGATCTTCGTGAGTGGGGGTCGTGAGAGCCTGACCAATCCATGACAGTACCCCCCTCCCCAGGGCCCGCTCCTGAGGGCCGACACCTCCGACGCCGTGGTGGTCTCCCTCTGCCTCTAGGCGCTGGGAACTCAGGGTGGCTCTCATGAAACTCCACCATGAGACTAGGATCGAGAATATCAGCTCTGGGAACCCATGTCCTTTCTTCGGGGCCGTACCCTTCCCAGTCCACCAGGTACTCCAACTGGCCACCACGACGTCGGGAACGCAAGATCTCCTTCACTGCGTAGACGGCTCCTTCTTCTAGGAGCAGTGGAGGAGGGGGTTCCTCTTCGTGGTCAGGCTCTGTGGAGGGAAGAACAGGATCGTGATAGGGTTTCAGGAGTGATACGTGGAATGTAGGGTGAATACGGTAGTGAGAGGGTAATTGTAGTTTGTAGGTGACGGGGTTAACCTGTTCCACGATGGTGAAGGGACCAACAAATCGGGGACTTAACTTGCGAGAGGGCAGTCGCATGCGTATGTCCCGGGTGGATAGCCACACCTTTTGTCCGGGTGTGTATCTGGGTTCTTCAGACCTTCTCCTATCGGCGGTTACCTTGCTTCGACGGACTGCCCTCTGCAGATGTTGATGAGCCTCGTCCCAGACTCTCTCGCTCTCCCGGAACCAGTGATCCACTGCGGGGACATCAGATGGTTCGCCATCCCAGGGAAAGAGCGGTGGTTGGAAGCCCAGGACGCACTGGAATGGCGTGAGTCCGGTGGAGGGTTGCCGCAGTGAATTTTGGGCATATTCTGCCCAGCCCAAATACTGGCTCCAGGAGTTCTGGTGACCACTGCAGAAGGTCCTCAGGAACCGTCCCACCTCCTGAATCTTCCTCTCTGTCTGCCCGTTGGTTTGGGGATGATATCCAGAAGAGAGGCTGACGGCCACACCTAGGAGCTTGAAGAAGGCTTTCCATAGACGTGAGATGAACTGTGGACCTCTGTCCGACACAATATCTTCTGGAATACCAAATGACCTGAAGACTTGATTAAAGATATTGTCGGCAGTTTCAAAGGCTGTGGGAAGACCTTTCAGAGGGATTAGTTTGACAAACTTTGAGAATCTATCTACTATGACTAGAATACAGGTATTACCTTCTGACGAAGGGAGGTCAGTGATAAAGTCCACTCCTAGGTGTGACCAGGGACGGTTCGGAATCGGCAAGGGATGGAGCTTTCCAGCGGGTAGATGACGTGGGCTCTTGGATTGGGCACAGTCCTTACAGCCCTGAACATATTGCCTCACATCCCTTGCCATGTTTGGCCACCAGAATCGTTGGGATACTAGCGAGAGAGTATTGTTGATCCCTGGATGTCCAGTGCCTAGCGAGGTATGTAAGGAGTGGATCAGATCTACCCGGTGTTCAGGTGGTATGAACTGCCGATGAGGAGGGCATCCCGGCGGAGCAGGGGCTTCCGGAGTGGCAACGACTGGAGGAGCGTTCCAGGTGATCGGACAAATGGAGATGTGTTCGGGAAGAATCTTCGTTGGGAGTTCTTCATGATCGTGATGCTCGTGTAAACGAGAGAGAGCGTCTGCTCTTAGATTCTTGGGTCCTGGACGATAGGAAATGGAGAAATCAAAACGTGAGAAGAAAAGTGACCATCTGGCTTGACGTGGACATAGTCTCTTGGCCTCTTTGATGTATTGGAGGTTTTTGTGATCTGTGATCACCTGGAACGGATGTTTGGCTCCCTCCAACCAGTGACGCCACTCCTCCAAGGCTAGCTTGATTGCTAGAAGCTCCCTGTCTCCTATGCTGTAATTCTGCTCCGCCGGGCTCAACTTCCGAGAGAAATAGGCACAGGGATGCAGTCGGGGCGGTGTATCATGATGTTGAGATAATACTGCCCCGACGCCGGTGGTGGATGCGTCCACTTCCACCACGAAAGGAAGATTTGGGTCAGGATGAGTCAGGAGTGGGGCCCTTGTGAACTCCTTCTTAAGAAGGCGGAAGGCTGCGGCTGCTTCTTTGGTCCACTCCAGTCCTTTGGGTTTACCCTTGAGGAGATTAGTGAGAGGTGATGTAATCCTGCTGTAGTCCTTGATAAACCGTCTATAAAAGTTAGCAAACCCAAGGAACCTCTGGAGCTCCTTAATGGAAGTGGGTTCTGACCAGGATAGAACAGCCTCAATTTTCTTCCCATCCATACGTATACCGGTTTGGTCAATGATGTATCCCAAGAAATGAATCGACTTCTGGTGGAATGAGCATTTCTCCGCTTTGAGGTAGAGGTGATGTTCTCTCAATGTGTGTAGGACCTCCGCAACGTGTTGGCGATGTTCGGCCTCACTCCGGGAGTAAATGAGGATGTCATCTATGTACACTATTACACAGTGGTGAAGAAACTCCCGGAGGACTTCATGAATGAAGTTTTGGAATACGGAGGGGGCGTTGACCAGACCGTAAGGCATGACCTCATATTCATAGTGGCCAGTAGGGGTCACGAATGCTGTCTTCCATTGGTCCCCCTCACGTATTCTTATCAGATTATACGCGCTGCGGAGGTCCAATTTAGTGAAGACTTTAGCTTCTCGGAGCTGTTCCAAAGCGGCTGGTACCAGAGGAAGGGGATATCGGTATTTTACTGTACCGTTATTTAGGACCCTGTAGTCGATGCATGGACGCAGCCCTCCGTCCTTCTTGGCCACAAAGAAGAAGCTTGAGGCGGCTGGTGATTTTGAGTGACGTATGTACCCCTGACTCAGAGCCTCCCTTATGTAATCTTCCATTGCCTGATTCTCTGGAAGCGAGAGCGGGTAGATCCTACCTCTTGGCAACTGGGCATCTGGAACTAGGTCGATCGCGCAGTCCCATGGCCGATGCGGCGGTAGCTGGGAAGCTCTCTTGGGGCAGAAGACATCATGAAAGGAGCTGTACTCCTTAGGAATGTGGATAGACTGCTTCTCAGGAGGGCTCTCGACCGATGTTGCAAACAAAGAAATGGGGTTCCGACCTTGAAGAGGGAGATTTGGAAAACAGGCAGGTGTACATCCAGATCCCCATTTCTTTATCTCTCCTGTGCCCCAAGAGATGATGGGATCGTGCTTCACCAGCCACGGGCGCCCTAGAATGATGTCCATATTTGCACCCTCCAGAACCAGAAATTGAATCCTCTCTTGATGTAACAACCCCACTTGAAGAAGGATGTCTTCGCATTGTCGATGGATACGGGTCGAAGATCGAGTGCACTGGGTTATCGGTTGTATCTGGTATATATGCGAGGACGCCTCAGTACGGAGGTGGAGTTGACGACAGAGGGATTGGGAGATGAAGTTCCCTGCTGACGTCAGTCTTCCAGACTCTATTATCATGGGTTCTGGTTCTGGAGAGGCTGTTGACTCAGGCGATTGGAGGAGTGCAGACGAGGGGGTGATGGTGTCCTGTTGATAGGAACGGAGACGATCGGAACATCGGAGAGAATGTTGGATGAATCTCTCCAGACCCATTGTATCATCTAATGTGGCCAGTTGGATTCGGAGCGTGGGTTCCAAGCCGAGCCGGTACGTGGTCAACAACGATCTCTCATTCCATCCACTTGCAGCTGCTAGAGTGCGAAACCGGAGAGCATATTCCTGTGTAGATAGAGTACCTTGCTTTAGATGATACAGCTGCTCTCCAGCGGCTACTTCCCCATCAGAACGTCCAAACACCTCTTTGAAATACTCCGTGAAGGTAGTGATGGAATTCATGACCGGCCCGGCTTGGTTCCAGATCGTCTCAGCCCATTTAAGTGCAGGTCCAGAGAGTAGAGATACGATGTAGGCGATCTTCGACTTATCTGTGGGATATAGAGAAGGTTGCATTTCGAATATGAGGGAACATTGTAACAGAAAACCATTGCACTCCCCCGCTCCGCCTGAGTAGGGCGCTGGTCGGGCCATGGGACTGGAAGGAAGGGCCGAAGAAGAAACTGTGGAGGCGGAAGTGCTCGGTGCTGGTGGTGCGTTGGAAAGTGGAGCTGGTGGCTGTAGAATCCGCTTCAACTGGTCCACCAGCTCTTGAAGGTGATCGGGGGTGCTCATGTTGTCGTCGTTAAGGGTCCGGGCTTCTGTTATGAAGCGGACAGGAGACAGAGGTAAGGAAACGTTAGGGTGTTTATTAAATGACAACAAGGAGCACATGAAGGATAGCCAGGAGGATCAGGAATGATGTTGGGGTCTTTTCCTCCGTGGCTGGGTAACAGGAATACACGAGGATGGACAGCACACACCAGATACAGCTGACAGAGGATGACACAGACTTGGAAGGACTGGAAGACAGGACGATTCGGGAGGACCAGGAAGACTAGGAGGAATACAAAGAGAACAGGTAAGTAAATCGTTTGTTTAGCTGAGGATGACTACGCTGAGTGGTCGCTCAGTTGTCCGCTTTCGTCGAGACGAGCCCGGACAATGAGCGACTGGAGTGCTGTGCTTTTATCTGGTGCTCGTGAATGTGATGCAGCTGTGTGCTCATTAGAAGTCAGGTGATGGTGATCTTCGTGAGTGGGGGTCGTGAGAGCCTGACCAATCCATGACAAATGTGTTTTGCTGAAATTATATTTATATAATGTGCTCAATTTAATTATGACGATTACACACACAGTACAATGGTGATGCACAAATCTAATGCTTGTATTGTTTTAAATAGTGGAATGGACAAATAAACACACAGTTACTCACTTGTGGAGCTGATCAGTGTCTCCAGCATGTGGTGTCTCACTCTGACTCTGCAGTGAATCTTGCCGTCTCTCTGATGAACAGTGACGGTGTGTTTCACACTGAATCTGTCTGTGTTTCTGTGTATTTCTGTAGTTTCTGGACTCAATCTGACTCCTTCACTGTCCAGCCACTCAAGATCAGGTTCAGGATACCAACCTTCAGCATCACACTGTAGATGAAGCCCTCCTGAACGATCAAACCCATCTACTGTGATCACTGGAGGACTTCCTACAGCTACAGAACAACAGAAAACATTCATGGAGTGAATTAAACATCATCATGCTACTGTATATGCATCATACATAACAGTTTCAATGCCATTGGATTACTCACCTTCAACTTTAAAATCACTCATGGGATCATCAGAAGAGGAGCTGGACTGAATAAAACACTTATAACGTCCTTCATCAGACACTGTCACTGCTGATAGTCTGAGTGATGCGTTTCCTGTCTGTAGCAGCTGATGATTGAGTTCAGTTCTCCCTTTGTAGGACTGAATCTGCTCTGTGTTTCTGTCTACATGATCCTCATAGAGATGAACTACTGAGTATTTCTGATCAAGTCTAAACCACTCGACTCTCATGTCCACAACACTGATGTTGGGTTTGACTGAACAGGGCAGAATCACATCTTCACCAGCAAATGCAAATACAGGATCTGCAGATCCCACTACTGCAAACTGATCTGTTATAAGAGAAGGAACACGACTTATTCACATTAACATGGTTTGGGAAGATTCACTGCATTCAAAATGATTCACTGCAGAGTCAAACTGAGAGTTCAGCATTGAGAATGTATTAATTAAACTCTTAATTATGATGATGATTAATAATACATTACCTGATCTTGAGTCTGTAATTCCACCAATAAGCATTAGAGTAAAACAAGCGTACTTCATCTCTGATGAACCTGGAGACAAATTATAAAACATGTTACAGATTGCACATCAGATTGTTTTTGCTTTAGAAAACTAGACTTGTTCTGATGGCTAAATGTAAGATACACATTATAACAATAACATACACATTAACGATCAGACTGAAAAAAATGGTTTGACTGGATAAAGACAAAGCACGATATGTACAGTTTTTATCCGCATTTAGTTTATATCCACTAAATCTGTTGAACACATTATTGGTTTTTAAGTGACCCTCAAAGAAAAACCTTAAATAATAGTGTTTGTCAGTTTAGCCATGACTTACCTTCAACTCAGCATTGACTGTTTTCTCAAGAGTGTCTTGACTGAGCACACGATCATCAGGAAATCCTTCCTGATTTAGTTTCTGTTTCTCTCATGTAATTCAACACCTGAACAGATGACAGTCCTTCCCTTCATTACAGCCAATAAACCTGACACAAGTCAAAGACTTAGAGAGAGATGTTTATAATAATAATTTGAAAAAATACACAAACATGGATGACACAACACACACATATCCTTAGAGAACTGTAACCTCTGCTGACAAATCAGAGATACATTAATAATTTTTTTGGGCTTAGTTCCTTTGTTCATCAGAGGTGTTGTGGCAAGTTGTGCAGGATTTCAACGAATATCTTCCAAGTTTCAAAAAATAAGCTGAGGTCTTCGAAGTTCTCAAGTTGAAGCAGTTTATTGTTACAGCAGAGTTGGTCGATCGATCTCTCTCCCTCTCCCAATGTTCAAAAACCCACCATTTATATACAGTTTTTTATCCATAGTCATCATGAGATGTGATGTAGCATCACACCATTTCTCGGCTCCAATAGGATCCTAGCCTTTATGTGTTTGCATATGATCATGTTGTTTCCATACTTTTTAAATGATTCTCCTTATGCACGCTATTATAGTGAGGGTTGTTTTTGTCTTGGTCAATACATGCATTGTATTGCATATGCTGTCTGAATGTTCTCACTTTGGCGCATGACCTGCCGTGCTTCAATTGTAAGGCCTTCAATTATAAGGCTCTGCATGTCTGTTTGTCTCTTCTGCATCACTTGAATATATGTATTTCTATAAGTTTTAACAGTGTATTTTAATAATAATCTATATTTTAATAGTAGCAGATTATATAGCGATTACATAATAAAAGTTCCTCTATAATTTTCCTAAAGGGTCACCATAGCAGAATAAACTGCCAACTTATCCGGCATGTTTTACACAGCGGATGCTCTTCCAGCTGCAACCCATTACTGGCAAAATCAGAAATACATTTTAAAGACAATTCACTGTTTATATATATAGCACATTTCATGCACAAAAGTGCTTCCAAAGTGAGTAATCCAAAGTGCTTTACATAAACAAGAATAAAAGAAACAAGAATAAAAGAGTAAGAAATAAAAACAAGAAATAACAATTATTAAAAACAGATAAAACAGGTTAAAATGTTAAAACAGGTTATAAAAGATTGAAAAGGAAAAGAAAGACATTAGTGTGATCTGTCGGACGTAGCACAGTGCTCATTCAGTAAAGGCACAGCTAAACAGATGTGTTTTCAGTCTTGATGTGAATGTGCCTAATGTTGGAGCACATCTGATCATTTCTGGAAGCTGATTCCAGCAGCGAGGGGCATAGTAGCTGAAAGCCGATTTACTCTGTTTTGACTGAACTCTTGGAGTTTCTAGTTTATTTGATCCTAAAGATCTGAGTGATCTGTTTGTATTCAGTGAGCATATCTGTAATGTATTGAGGTCCTAGGCCATTTAGTGATTTATAGACCGGTAATAATACTTTAAAATCTATTCTGAATGTTTAAGCAATGTGCTGATAGGTTCAAGTTTAAATTAGGGTATAAAATATAAAAGCAAGAGTGCAAAGAGCAGAGCAGTAGGCAAAGACGTCTAAACAGTAGCAAAGCAGGAAGTAACAAAACTGTGTCAGTCCAGGTTTCAGAGCTGAAGTTCAGTTTAGTTCAGTTCAGTGTGGTTTAATTTTCACTGCTGAAAGTTCAAACACTGAAGCAAATCCATGGATGCACAGCTCCACAAGTCCCAAACCATACAAGCCAGTGGTGACAAATAAACTTAACCAATAGACAAAAATGAAGAAAAAAATCCTAGAGAGAAACCAGGCTCAGTTGGGCACGACCATTTCTCCTCTGGCCAAACTTCCTATGCAGAGCTGCTGTCTAGGCGCTGGAGGCTGAATGAGGCTTTATACAGCATACTTCTGGATAGGCTGGAAAACTTTGTTGGGCTGTCTGGGACGGTCCTCAAATGGTTCAGATCTTACCTTGAAGGTAGAGGTTACTATTTCAGTATAGATGACCATAGGTCGAGGTGGACACCCATGACATGTGGAGTCCCACAAGGCTCGATTCTGGCACCTCTCCTGTTCAACCTTTATATGCTCCCTCTGAGCCAAAAAATGACAAAGAACCAAATCTCCTACCACAGCTATGCTGATGACACTCAGATCTACCTAGCCTTACTGCCTAATGACTACAGCCCCATTGACACCCTCTGCCAATGCATTGATGAAATTAACAGTTGGATGCGCCAAAACTTCAGTTTTCAATAGAGAAAACTGAAGTCATTGCATTTGGGAACAGAGATGAGGTTCTCAAGGTGAATGCGTACCTAGTCTCTAAGGGTCAAACAACAAAAAATAAGGTCAAGAATCTTGGTGTGACTCTGGAGTCAGATCTGAGTTTCAATAGTCATATCAAAGCAATTAGTAAATCAGCATACTATCATCTCAAAAACATTGCAAGAATTAGATGCTTTGTTTCCAGTGAAAACTCGTGCCCAGGCCCGTTTCCCAGATCGTTTGAGAAGTGTGAGTGCACCAACGCACCAAAGCCTGAAACTGAAAGCGAGACGTGACTGTTTCATAAGCGTTTATTAATCATTCTTACTGTTCAATGAATGCAAACTGTCATAGTTTATTAAAGAAGCAAACCTCTCACTACATGAAAGCTCCACACCTTCAGCAAACCTCCTAATTCCTGCAGCACGAGGATTTTATGATTGTTTATGAGCGTCAAAAGTGGCTGATCTGTTCTGCGAAATATTTGACTGCGTGTCACTGCATATCAAACGACTTAAACGACGATATAACTGAAGAAATCTGCACTGTGCTGAGCGAGAGCACTTCTCTACTGAACAGTGCATCATCGATGACGTAAGCGTGCCCAGGCCCGAACGTAATGTGAGTGCGGGCCTTCGGGGGAGACCGGAGGGGGGACAAGCGTGCTTTGGCCCGGTTCAAGGAAACTGTACATAGTATGAGTATGCCCTTAGAGAAACTTGTTCATGCTTTTATCAGCAGCAGGGTGGATTACTGTAACGGCCTCTTCGCTGGCCTTCCCAAAAACACAGTCAGACAGTTACAGCTCATCCAGAACCATACTGCCAGGATTCTGACCAGAATCAGAAAATCAGAGCACATCACACCTGTCCTCAGGTCTTTACACTGGCTCCCAGTTACATTCAGAATAGATTTTAAAGTATTATTACTGGTCTATAAATCACTAAATGGCCTAGGACCTCATTACATTACAGATATGCTCACTGAATACAAAACTAATCAGGGCTGGACAAGGACAAAAAAAAAATCGGCCCTGGCATTTTGGGCTAGAGCGGCCTACTACATTAATCAAAATGCTCCCCATTTGTGCACGCCCTTAAATATGTTTACCAACTCCCATTCTATAAAAGCACAAAAGCCATATATAGAAAATAATGAGAGTTGACAAATTAAAAACTTAAAAAACATCATTTATTATATTAATAAAATTATAATCCACACTGGAAGTCCATCTTGTGTGTGCCTAAGTGTTTGAGGGAACCTGTATTAAATAATGAACTTAACAAAAACTGCCTGCTGATGCACAGTTATTGTTGATTAATAAAATAAAGGTAAATAATAAAAGCAATGTGTCAGAGACCCTAAAAAATGTTTAACTCAACAATGAAACATCAAACATAGCTTAAAGATTGTTTATAGTCAATTAAATGAACTTATATAATTTAAAAAAATACAACAAATATTTGTTTGGGCCCAAACTACAAAACTAAATATAAAAAAATAGTATTAGTTTTGCTTAAGTTACACACTAGTTTGATCATGTATAAATATCATCATAACCATATTGTATAAATATTATTGTAACTATAAGCCTACATCATGCTGATGATTAAAAACAAAATGTCATGATATCTCATGCGATTGTCTTCTGACCAAGTGCATCTTAAAATACATGAATGACACTCCTCATAGAGCTTGATAAACATACATTCTCTATCATTTGTAAAATAAAGACTTGCAGGTTAAGGAAACAGCATAGGAGATAGTTGCCGTGGGCCTTGGTGCAGATGAAAAGTAAAAAAAAAAAAAAAGTATATTTATATAGACAGATAGGTAACTAGATAGAATAGACAGGAGGAATATATTGATCTGTGCTCCGCTGCATGCTGCAGACACAAAAGGCAAATGCCTGCTCGCCGCTTCTGCTCTCCCGCACACGTGGGGTAAGAAACAGACGTGACTCTCAACTATTTTGACAAATACACACCGACATTGCACGCATCTTAATTTCAGAGTGTCACAGATTACAGTATCGTCAATTATTTAGGAAGAAAAACATGACAGTGTTCTAAGTGTTTTATGGGCCGATCAGATCATAAGAAGATGATCAGCCCGGCCCAAAAAGTACGTCGGCCCAGCGGAAAACTGCCCGGTCTGCCAGATGGCCAGTCCACCCCTGAACCTAATAGATCACTCAGATCATTAGGATCAAATAAACTAGAAACTCCAAGAGTTCAGTCAAAACAGAGTAAATCGGCTTTCAGCTACTATGCCCCTCGCTGCTGGAATCAGCTTCCAGAAATGATCAGATGTGCTCCAACATTAGGCACATTCACATCAAGACTGAAAACACATCTGTTTAGCTGTGCCTTTACTGAATGAGCACTGTGCTACGTCCGACAGATCACACTAATGTCTTTCTTTTCCTTTTCAATCTTTTTTTAATCATTTTTCATTTGTTTTTTATTCTTGTTTATGTAAAGCACTTTGAATTGCCACTGTGTATTAAATGTGCTATATAATAAACTTGCCTTGACGTAAATGAATGTGCCAAACACTGCTAACCACTGTATTGTAGAGTTACTAGTCATAGCATAATACTGCATACACATTAATGGTAGTCATTGTAATATTACTAAAATTAATCAGTATTCATTACGGTTATTAAAAAAATAGAAAGCATATGCATTTTTGTGTAATGTATTTTATTGTTTTGGCAGAAAATGAATATACAACAGAAAATGTATAACAAATATAAACAAATCAGTAGATATTAATTTTTTATACAATTAGAGCCATGAAAACATTTTCTATTTACAATGTAACAAATAAGCTAAATTAATAAACTTTGAAAGCAAACATTGTAGCTTTCAAGTACATAATTCAAGATAAAAACAATTTAACCTAATACTGTTATGATCACCAGCAGATCTTGCAGATCGCTGGAGAACACAATGTCATTCACCGGAACTACACATCTGCTATTGAAAAAAAAAAATTATGAAAAGTGGTTGCAAACAATTTATATGGGCTGAATTTATACAAAATTAAATTTAGTAACGTTTAACTTAATTTGTTTACATTTGGCCCATATTAATAGTTTGCAACCACAAAGATTTAGCAAATCCAATAAATCTTTTTTTTTTCAGCATACCATTGCATTGAACTACATATCCCATCATGCAAATCAAACATATCAAACATCTGACTCCCTTGAAGGGGCAACAGTATGAGAATGAGACAGATGCTGTGTGTATGTGTGTTTGTTATTGCCTAAATCATTGTTTTCTGCCTTAGGATAAATGCACTTCATGCAGTTCTATGCAATGCAATGCAATTCTAATACAAGTAATTGTTGAACAGTAACTGACCATAAATTGTCACAGTTACTACCTGTAATAATTACATCAAGTAAATTACTGTAATTTATTCGTTGCACTACACAATTTCAGACAATGATTTAAACTATCTTGAAATGAGAAAAAAAATCTAGGGCGGTGCATGACTTCTTCCTTCGGTAACCTGTAGGAATGTAAAATGTAGGAAGTTCTGAATGCGAAACAGGATTACTGTCCCCTGAAATCATCAGAATATCTTCAGATGCTCAATGTTTACGAGAACGAGTAGCTACATTTTGCTGATAGGATTGTGTCATATTTGTTTTAACCACTGCCTCCAGCAAAGGTGGGGCAGAAACAAGACATGCACTGATAGCCTCATTTTAAACTACTGATATAAGCAGGTAAACCAGGTTTTATAGGAAGACGTAAAAGAATCAATGCCTAAACATTGGCAATCACAACCATGCATTAGTTAAATGATATAACATTATTACAAGAGAATGACTGACATGGAGATTCAGCAGCAAACAAATATGCTGGAAATTAAGTGTTCTTATGATCCAAAACTAATCCCTGTAACAGTAAATCAGATATTGCCAGTGTGCACAGGATAATGTAGTAAAATACTTAATACTTTTGTACTGTTATGACTTTATATTTTTGCTCTAGGGTTTAAGAGGTAACATTTAATGTAGTTAAAATTTGTGGTGAGTTGGTGGCAAAATTTCAACAACAACAACCAAAATACTGCCAAAAATAAGTGAATTTATTTACAATTGTGAAAGAAGTCAAAAAGAAAAGAAAAAAGCATTATTTACAAGATCACACAAAAGAGAAGAAATCGACGTATATTATGGGTGGGGAAATGAGAATTAAGTGGCGCCAAATAAATGAAAGCAAAATAACAAAACACCCAAATCTAATAGAAAATAAACAACATCTTCAGCGTTTCCACGCTATAACTAAATCTACTCTACTAACCAAAAGTACGGATAAAACTTACAGCGGGTGGCACTCACTTCTAAACTAGAGTGTTTAGACAGTGGAGTTATCTACGTGATTTAAGATGTATGTCACGTGACATCTAAACTCCTCGAATCCCAGAGCAAGGCTGACGCCAGAGATCAGGGGATTTCCACAAAGCACACATACAAGACAGTAACAGCGATGAACACAAGAACAAGACCAAAATCAAAACTCTAAATTCACATCAATATCACATCACATAATAAGCCAAAACACACACAAAAGCAAGCAAAGAAAACGCAAGCAAGATAGAGCAAAAGCAAAACGAGCTTCCCCGCTCGCGTCCCTTTAAACTTTGAGTCCTTATCCTGATTGGTAGCAATGTTGATGGTGGAATAGAGAAAGACATCTTCACGGACGAATGGGAAACTGGAATGGGCGTATCCGAGAATTGACACAGAGAGAGAGGGAGGGAGCGAGAGTGAAAGAGAGAGAGAGAGAGAGAGAGAGAGAGAGAGAGAGAGAGAGAGAGCGAGAGAGAGAGAGCGAGAGAGAGAGAGAGAGCGAGAGAGAGAGAGAGAGAGAGAGAGCGCACACACAAGCAAAACATATAGGCATATACATATAACTGTAACATGTACTTTTACACAAGTGACCAGGGGCGTAGCAACCAGGAGGGACGGGGGGAATTCGTCCCCCTCACTTTTAGGGACAGACCATTTAGAAACAGGTGATTAATAATTATATGAACGTATGATCTCATACAGCTGTCCCCCCCACTTTTAAAATGTTTGCTACACCCCTGCAAGTGACAGTGCAATGGGAGCACTTTTACTGGAGTAATATTTTTCCTAGTGCAGCTCTTCTTTAAACTCAAGGTTTGTGGACTTTGTCCACCACTGGTAATCATCACAGATAATCAGTGGTGTAGAGTTTTCATTACACACATCCCCCAAACTAGCAAATGGATAGAGTTTCTCATTAAAAGATTGACCAGTGTAAGAGTAGATATGAAACATGTAGTCAACATCATAAAAAGAGACAAAACCCTTCTCATAATTCACAAACACACCGACCTTCTGTGGTTTCACTCTCAGAGAAAGAGAGACACTTGAAATCCCATGAGCCCAGTAACTATCAGCTTTCTTCCCTACAGTCCAGTATCCATTCTCAGGACTGATCAACTTCTTTCTGTCAGCAGATTCTCTGGTCACTCCTAAATACCACTCAGTTTGATCCTTCACCTGCACCTCAAAGTAAAAACACCCTGAAGAAAATCCCTCCTTTGCCAGTACACCGAGATATTCAGTAAACCTGTCTTTATCCTCATTCTCTCCTTTCTCTGTGTTTCCACATTTCACTTCTTTTCCATCTTCAGAAACAATGAGATCGCAATGAGCAGAATCAGCATCCAGAGTCACAGTCACTGCTGGAAATTTAGAAAATTTGATTACTAATAAACACTTTAAAACCTTAAAAACAAAGGCAATGTTGAATGATCATTATGAAACACTTAAGTAATTAATTTCACATCCTCTCTTACTGACTGACTGAAATTATATGACCATTATTGTGTTGACTAATTTGTCCTGTCTGCTGTTTCTGCTTTAAACTTTTAATAGTTTAAATGTGTATTTTTTTATGGCATTTATCAATTTAACCTCCTAGGGCTTAGTGGCCACATACGTGGGACAGCACATTTTAGCTCTTATATTTTATATTTTGTTACAGACATAGTGTCATCCTGCAACTGTTTTGCAGCATATGAAATGTCTCAAACACTATTTTAACTGTTCAAAATGGACAAAAAAATGTTGTTTTTACTGATAGTCAAAACATGATCCAAAAATATGTGTGTATGTGTTATTAATGCATTAAAAAACAGGCAGGAAAAAACTGCTGTGTTCAAGGCAGAAATAAAGAGTTTTATTCTATTACACAAAGGTGACTTTATTGTGTTTTATGTAAATTCGGACCACGAGTCCACATATATGGACATCATTTTTTTCTAAAAGTACATCATATCAATAGATGACACTTAGGTGGTATTCTAATTAGGTTCCAATGCGCCCAAATAGCAAAGAGAAACAAAAAATGCATGTAATGAAACAGCTTGGGCCTTAAGAGGTTAAGTTGGATAATTACACATTAAACATATAAAATATATATAATATAATAATGTTAAACATAATTATCTATATAGGATAGTAAAATTATTAAAGTGTTGAAATTATTCAATTATTATAACAAATTAAAATATCCACTTACCCATGTGTTGTCTTAAATGTGTAATAGCTAAAAATACAAAGTATGATATTACTAAAGCATTTCTAACAGAATTTACAATTAGATCAATATTGATATGATTTATTTAAATTACCACTAGAAGAACAACAAATCCAAGAGAGTTTCACTCAGTTTATAAATCAGTTTATAAAATCAGTAATCATTTCTTGATTTAGTATTTAATGTTTTGCAGAATAATGATGGTTATTTTAATAAACCCATATAAAACAAACTTACCTTTTGGTATAATCATTCTTTGACTTTGTAGAAGCTGATCACGTTCTAAAAATATATAATAAAAATAAGTCAGGGAAAAAACACATTAAAATACTATCATCTAAACTAATAAAAAGGTAAGTTATGCTCATTAATTTACATTTATAGAAATATCACACAATTCTATGCTTGGAGACTGAATACATTAAATACACAAATGCAGACTAGTTGCAGAATGTAATATACACAAAATAACACACACAGTACTTTAAGTAGATATTTTATGGCTGAAAAAGTTTTTGAATGAGCAAGTAATAAACTGAAATTGTAATAAACAACAATAAAATCACCATGTTGTATTTTGTTCTTCTCTTCCAGCAGTTGATCATGTTCTGAAGAAAATTCAGGATAAGGAGAAGAAAAAAATAATACAAACAACAGAATACATTTGCATTAAATATAGAAGTATTCAATAAATTTGGATTAACAACAACTGCAAATCACAGGACACAAGATATAAACAAAAATATAACAATACGGTGTCTGGTAATCAAACATTTTGTGGATAAAACAGACTTTAAATGGATTATAAATAAATATCTTAAAGACAATGGTGTAATACTGTCAACACATTAAAACAACAATAAAATCACCATGTTGTATTTTGTTTTTCTCCTTCAGCAGTTCATCATGTTCTGAAGAAAATTCAGAATAAAGAGAAAAAAAATGTATTCAGACAACAGAAGCATTAAATACTAATAAAAAATTTGGATTGAGGGACAACAACTGCAAATCCCGGGACATAAGATATCCACAAAAATTTCACTACATTTTACAAACATCTGTTAATTAAACATTTTGTGTAAGAAAAGTTCGAAATGACTTATATATATTCATATCTTTAAGACAATATTGTAAAAGTGTCAATGGTATAATAAATATCAATAAATACCCTCTTTTATTTTCCTCTTCTCACGCCATAGATTATCATATTCTGAAGAAAATTCAAAATAAAGACAAAAAAAATAATTGAATAAAATTCAGACTAACAAAGCATTAAATACTAATATAACTTTGGAGAAAAGGAGAAAAGATTTTTTACAAAAACGTCAATACAGTGTCTGATAATCAAACAGTTTGTGGATGAAAATATATTTTATATGTTTAAATCAATAAACAGACTTACCGTGTTTTTTTTTCTCCCTTTGTTGATTGTGTGCTGTAGAAAATTCAGAATATACGAAAAAAGCAACACATATGTGTATTAAAAAACAACAGTATTGGGACAATAACATTTTGCAGTGAAGCAGAGACACTTAAAATGTTTTTAACCTTTTGGCTTAGGGCACACGAAGTGTCCTCATCAACCATATTTACATTGCATCCTTGTCTTTGTACAGCCAAAAAGTGTCAAGCTTACATTTAAACTCAACTTTTAAAACTTTAATATCAGACAACCGTCTGCTATTTAGTGGAAATTCTTCATTACTTTGATAAATAAACTAATAAACTAACCCAATCTATCTACCTCATGCTATCTGCTCAGAATCAATTAAAGAAAATCACAATGCATTCTCAAAAACTAAATTTTTGCAGAATTACTTTTAGATCATTTTATTTCCATAGCTCTAAAAATGGAAAATAACTTTACCTCTGTAACCTCTGTATTTCTGAACATTCACAGCTATCAGTATTCCAGCAATCACATTGAGTAAAACACAAATTGAAATGATGATCACTGATGTCCTCCATGAAGTAAACATATTACCTGCAAAACAAAATAGTGATTTAGGGTTCGTACACCTTTTCCAACTTCAAATTCCAGCACTTTTCAAGCACCTTCAAGGTGCATGTTTATGCTTTTCCAGCACCTAACAACCGCGGTAAATTACGTTTATATTTGCTGTGTGTACTTTTCCACATTTAAATCTATAATTTGTGCTATTTTACAAAACACAATATGACATTTCAACTTAAATTGTTGAATACTTGAGCATAGATTTATTGGGATAGTTCACCCAAAAATGGTAAACAAAAAAAAGTTTAGTTATTGGATGAAGTATCTTTTTAAGTTTGGTCTCTTTTTACCTAAAGTTCATATCTTAAAAATGAGCTAACAGTCAGATTTTGTTTGAGTGTAGTACCAAACTTTCAAGACCAGGCGTTCATGATATTTCACGTGAATTGCTATTCAAAATTCATGTAAAAAATTGAATCCTTATGAGTCTGAGAATATCCTTGCTGCAAATTAATGAACTGTTCCTATGTCAACTGTGAAAATCAGTCACCAAATATGGAAACCATAGTTTGTAAGCTTTCATCAATTCATTCATTCATTTTATTTTCAGCTTAGTCCGTTTGTTAATCAGGAGTCGCCACAGCGGAATGAACCACCAACTTATCCAGCATATGTTTTGCACAGCGGATGCCCTTCCAGCCGCAACCCAACACTGGGAAACACCCATACACTCTTGCATTCACACAGATACACTACGTCCAATTTAGCTTATTCAATTCACCTATGGCACATGTATTTGGACTGAAATATTTTTTTAAATATTTCTTAAAAATATATATATATATTTTTTTTTTTAAAGAAATATTTATTATAAATAAAATACAATTATTATTCTAAATAATCTTAAATGTAACTGGAAAACAATGTTTAGACAAACCTGGAGTGATATGCTAAGATCATTTAAGAAATCTTTTGCATAAATATTAATTTCATTTGAATGAAATTCTATAGACAATTCAATAAAATACAAAAAGATGTTTTATAGAATTATCAGTTGTCTTAGACTTAGAATTAGGTTCGTTAAGTCTTTACCTCCCTGACTCCTCATCCCTCCTTTTTGCTTCATCCAAAAAAATCAGGAAGCATGCTTAGTAAGATCACCATCATATTGTTTAAACTTTAGTTTTGTCGACTAGCTAAACAAAAAGGCTGTTACGCCGGTTTTACAACACATGAGCGACGCTTGACGAGTAAGTAGCCTGCTTTTTTGGCGCACATGTTTACTACCGGGACTTGCACCGGCAGAAGAGCAGCGCGTGAGAGAGGCGCACACGCGGAGAGGCGCAATTTCTCTGCGCACACGCGGACAAGCGTCAGTTTGCTTTTTGAATAAACTACATTGCTTTCACCAGCGTTGGTTCGGTTGCACATAGAGAATAACGTCTTTATTTCGGAATTACCACTCTTAATAAATACACTTGCATATGAAGTAAATCACATCTCAATGCATTTACTAGGGCACTGGAGATTTTTACTGGGGCACGTGCCCCAGTAAATTGGGTCTAGCGACGCCTATGATCGTAACGATCGTTTTAACATCTCTGCAGTTTCTGAACCCAAATTATGTAAATAAAAATAATTAATTAAAGACACTTATGACTTTATTCACGTGTCCACATACACAAAGAAAACATAATAGATCGTCTAATTGTAGGAATAAGTGTAATAAACAAATTTTTGGATCTTAATATTGTCATACTTGGTTAAAATAACTTCGTTGTAAAATATAAAAAGCAAACGATAATGTGTCTCATTAAAATGAATTACTGTAGTTAATCATTTAAGCAATATATAACATAGCTATAAACTGATTATCTTAACTGATTATCTGATTATAAACTACTATCTTTTACTAAACTGTCACAGCTGTTATATATATATTTACTTATTATTATTTTTAAATTAATTATTAATAGTTAATTTGTTTCTATTGCTAAATTTTGGTTTAAAAACAATACTTTGCTTACTATAAATTACTAGGGTATTTATTGTGGGAAATCATTAATTAAAAAGTTATTAGAAAATTAAGCAAATACACACTATTAAATTGCTTGAGTAAAATATTAATATAGTGTTATACATTTATTACATGTAAAAAGATTTTTATTACATATAAAATGTATGTTAGAAAACTGTTCAGTCTATTATATTGAATGGTGATCGGAAACAACGTTCCCCCATTCGCCCGTCTCGATCGCAATATCTGTGAAATAAAGTAAACACTATTGTATATTGTGTACAATATTTATTAACCATTAATATCAAAATATAATGATGACGATGTCCAAGAAGACGTTAATAACATTAACATCCGTCGTAACCATATATGGTTTGCCTAGATTGTGTGTGCCAGATTGTGTGTGCCTAAAACGTGTGTGGTTCTGCGGGCCTGCAGCTGGATATTATTGGCAGTATCTCATCTGAACTGATTGACAGCTTATATTAACCAATCCATTCGCATTCATTGCAAGCAGTGGGCCAATCAGAAGAGCGGTGGGGCGGGCATTGTGGGCTTTGTTTACTGCAGCAAGTTGACATGACGACTGTTTAAAACTGTTCCTGAGCGCTGCGTGCAAATATGCATTCTGCGTGAAGCTCGCATAGATAAAATTTCGGGCACATATGCGACCAAAACGGTCGTAATTTCGAGTCCTTCAATTTTAAACAGGTTCAAGCACTTTGCCCAAAATCCAACCACTTTTCTAACCTTGAAAACAATATATTAAAAATCAAGCATTTTCCAGGATTTCCAGCACCTGTACGAACCCTGGTGATTAATCACAGTGTGTATCAAATGGCAGGTGATTACTATACAAATGTAATAAAATGTCTATTGCTTACAAATAACATAATAGACAAAGCATATAATCATTTTACTTCATGAAAAAATAACCCGACAAATAAAGACCCTGTACTCACTTGTAGTGGTGATAAGTGCCTCCAGCATGTGATGCTTCATTTTGACTCTGCAGTGAATCTTGCCATCTCTCTGATGAACAGTGACGGTGTGTTTCACACTGAATCCATCTGTGTTTCTGTGTGTTTCTGTAGTTTCTGGACTCAATCTGACTCCATCACTGTCCAGCCACTCAAGATCAGGTTCAGGATACCAACCTTCAGATTCACACTGTAGATGAAGCCCACCTGAATGATCAAATCCATCTACTGTGATCACTGGAGGACTTCCTACAGCTACAGAACAACAGAAAACATTCAAGGAGCAAATTAAACAACATCATCATACAGTATACATCATACTTAAATGTTTAATAGTATTGGTTTTCTCACCTTCAACTTTAAAATTAATCGTGGCATCATCAGACCAGGAGCTGGACTGAATAAAACACTTATAACGTCCTTCATCAGACACTTGCACGGCTGATAGTCTGAGTGATGCGTTTCCTGTCTGTAGTTGTTGATGATTGAGTTCAGTTCTCCCTCTGTAGGACTCAATCTGCTCTGTGTTTCTGTCTACATGATCCTCATAGAGATGAACTACTGAGTATTTCTGATCAAGTCTAAACCACTCCACTTTCATGTCCACAACACTGATGTTGGGTTTGACTGAACAGGGCAGAATCACATCTTCACCAGCAAATGCTAACACAGGATCTGCAGATCCCACTACTTTATACTGCTCTGTTACAAGAGAAAGAAAGCATGGATGTAAAAACAAAAAAACAAAATGTCTTTTTAAAATGCCGGCCCACAATGCAAGTCAACTACTGTTTTTTCCCCCCCAACATTCTTAAGTATATCATCAGAAGAAAAACTCTGTTTAGATACTTCATTAAGTGTGAGAAAATGGTGAGGAAACTTCACAGGTCATATTTTTGGGTGAGCTCTGCCTTTAAGGCAACTGGATCATTTCCATCATTGTCACAACCAAAACAAAAATTATTACAAAGTTATTAGAATAAAACTAACTATAGTATAGTCCACAAGTGTGGGAATGAGACTGTAGTGTTTCTGGGATTTCAGAGTAAAAGCAGTGGCCGTCCTTCACAAATCAGCTCACAATCATTAATCTTGTGCAATAAATGTGATGTACATTGAGTTAAAATAATAAACCTGATCAGCTGAACAACAGCAGTTTAATCTATAGTGCACACACTTCAGCTCTTTATATGTTGATGTGAATAATTACCTGATAGTGAATCTGTAATTCCATCTAAAATTAGCAGAATCAAACAAACCAACTTCATCTCCAAAAACACTGAAAGAAAAAAAAAAAATATGATATTAAAACCTTTTAATAAATAACTTACAGAATGATGCATTTAGATGAATTTTGCCACAGAATATTCTATCATAACACTTATAGGACAAATTATTTTTCATGCACGTCTACAATTAAAAAGAAGTACCTGAGTATGTATACTTATTGATGAATGTTTGACAAGAAAATTGTACTACGAATAGGCCTACTAATGTGTGGTAGTCATACAGTATGCAAACAAGTGAAAATAAAATATATTACACGTGGGATAAACAAAAAAACAGCAAAAATGTCTTGTCCATTAGCTAGAAAATAGCCTTTTTCAGAAGGGATGGTATTTGACCATGCTCATTTTTAAAGCCCTTTCTATGTGCTATAGTAACGCAAATGAATGTTCGTTTGTTTTGCTTTTAACATATTATCTTATGTTATACGCGAACAGGTTATAATTGCAAAATTCAGCTCTTTCAAGCACCATGGCGTCCGAGCAGGCGATGATATTATTAAAGTGGCCTACGTACAGAAGCATAAAAAGATGTTGGCCTATTTACGTATGGAAGTAAAACATAGCTTACGTTACTAGCTATTCACTGACTAAAACCCTCGCTGGATAAATGCATGGCTTACCTTGAATTTAACACTGCTGTGTTCACAAGAGTGTCCGAATAATTTGATACGATTATTTGACTCTAATGCCTATAAAGGAAAGAGAACCTTTCTCTGTTAGTTTTACTTTCGTTTTTTCTGATCAGATGATCATGGTAAGTCCGGCACTCCCAATTCGGCTCTTTTGACTCGGCTCCATTAGAAGAGCTGGTGTTCTGACGGTGTTTGGCTCTTCATTTAGTTTCAGTTTGAGCCTTTTTTTTTTTAGCCCAATTTATTTATTGTGTATTGTTTTTGTGTTGGGTGGTAATGTTTCATTCAGTATTTTGATAAAAGTCTTATTTTTTCAATACAAAAATAATAAAAAAAAATACACGGTTACTAATATTTAACATTTTAATAAAACTTCATTAGAACAACAATGAACCACGGCAAGCAAATTAAATTAAGGCAAAAGTCTTAACATTAAAACACATGCACACTCAGATCGGTCTGCAGACCAAACATCAATGCTTCTTATGCGAGACCGCATATGTCATTCCCATTCAAATAAAGACCCACCCCTGCGGTTGAAAATCGACGTGTGACCCAGAAGTGCATTCAACATAGTAATGCAGTAATTAAATTTTTTAAATAGGCTATTTATAGATTGTCTAAACAGACAGACAGACATATATAGATAGACATTTTACACAGGCATGTATCAAACTGCAGTTTGACGTCATCAGTGAGCTCCTGCGAGGTCCTTCCGCTCACTGTACTTCTGTCACGCCGCAGTTGCAGTCTTCTATAGGTCAAACTACAGCAGCAGAAATGATCAGATCGTTGAATTTACTTAAATATTCTCTAAATGTCTCTCAGCGGGCTCAGCTCAGGCTGCTCTCATCCAGCAGAGAAACCGGACACAGGATAGTGCCCGCCGCATTCACTGGAGGTACAGCTTTATCGAGTTCATTACAGATCATCAGCAGCTCTTCGTTAATATGATCAGCAGCGCAACTGACGGGATATTCTACCAGAAATGTACATTAGCTGTGCCTGAAATGAAAACAAATACAGCAAATGAAAAGTATTTCGTCCCACAAATGTCTAAAATGGACTGATGGTTGATTTCTGTGAGTTGTTCTGTAGAGGAGTGTCATTCATTTGGTTCTCAGATTGTTTCTCTTTATTAAAAACACTTTACAAATGTACAAACCCTGTCATTGTCCTTATCCTCAGCCCAACTGAACCTACAGCTTTAATGGTTTTGTTATGCTAAAACAGTTACTTAGAAAAAAAATCTTAAGAAATAGCAAGTTTAAGTTATCATTTAACGTTACATAAAATGATTAAAAATATGAAATTATAAACAAATTCTACAAATAAATACTATTTAACAATTGTCCCATGTTTCTGTCAGTCCTGTCACATTTTTATTAATTTGAACATAAAATATGTGCAATACACGGTTAAGCCTATGACTCGGAAATGATATTATTTTCTGGAGAAGAAACTGACAATGATCAAGGAAGCGCTCTATCATTGAATTGTAGGTTTTTATGCTTGTTTTTGTATGATTTTTTTTGAGGACAAAAGCTTAAGTCAGGCCCGTTTCTGGTAGAATGTCCCTAACACCAAGAACTTCTGCTGTGGATTTAATAATGGAGCTTATTAGAATAATAAACACCATTCACAGAATTACAGTGTTTTAGTTACTCAGCTGTACATGTAATGTGATCAGACCCAAAACAAAGTAATATGACCAAATATTATAAATATACTTAATCAGATCCAGTTTTGTTCTTGCAAATACAGGTTTTATTTTGTACGAGGATCACATTTTTCTATGAGTAATTATTGGTATCGATTAAATGGATCTAAAATATTATCTAGAAAATATTTAGTATTTACTTTAATCGTTTTTGTATCACAATTTTTTTTTTAAATAATTATAATTAGGTTATTGTATTTACCCTGCAAACGAAATTTCTGGAAAAAAAAAAACCTAAAAATTTATTTTGAGAAACAGTTAAAATATTTTGGAGCAGTAAACATGTCAGGCTAAATAATTCAAATGAATCATTGACTTCTGCTGTCTTCCTTAGTTTTAAAAACACAGATTTAATTACAATTTATATTGTATTTTTATTTTGATATTTTTTTCTGCTGAAGATACTGTTGTCCTAAAAAACAAACAAAACACAAAAAATCTTACGTAAACCATAGGAGCGGTGTAACAGAATTTTTTTTAACGAATTTAGAACTTGACTTTTCCAAACCATGTTATACATTGAAACCGCTTATCATCCCATGCCTAATTGTAATAAATTTATTTGTTAAAATTTAAATTAAAATTTAATTAAAATTTATTTGTTGGTTTTATTTAGCTTTCTATTTATATTAGCCTATTTATTCTAGTTGAATAATAGATTGTTATCACATATTATTGTAGCACAGTCTGACCAAAAAAGATGCATGATGGCCAATACTGTGTAATAAGTAGCTGAAATAAACGCAAATGTCAGGGCATGTTAAAACATCTTAGGGTCCCCGAAATCACCTCAGAGGGTTAAAGTTATAGATTAATAAATTTTTTACATACATTTTTGGACATTTTCACAAGCCACTTAGCGCGGCTCTCGTAATTTTATTTCAATTCAATTCAATTCACCTTTATTTGTATAGCGCTTATACAATGTAGATTGTGTCAAAGCAGCTTCACATAAAGGGTCATAGTAAATAGGAACAGTGTAGTTCAGTTTGTAGTGTTTAAGTTCAGTTCAGTTTAGCTCAGTTCAGTGTGGTTTAATAATCACTACTGAGAGTCCAAACACTGAAGAGCAAATCCAACGATGCGCAGCTTTACAGATCCCAAACCATGCAAGCCAGTGGCGACAGCGGAGAGGGAAAAAAAACTTCACATAATAATATTTCATATTATTTGTGATGTATTTATTTTTCCTTATATAGCGAGTAATGTATAAATATGATAATTAGGTTGTATTAATTGAATTTGTATTTCTCTGTCTGTTTTTGTTTCATGCTAATGTTTATTTATGCTCCTGTCGTTTTACCCTCAATTAACATTTTAATAATTCTGTTTAGGACAGTTTTGAGCATCAATATTGCAATGTGTGTCTCCACAATAGTCACATCGCAGGATTGGGTTGTTTATTAAATATAAAGATATTATTAAATGTTGTTTTTATATTATTGTATCAAGTTATTTATAAATGATGAATATGTTATTTTACATTTGATTGCTACATTTTTGTATTTGAATACTGTTAGATCCCACAGAAAACCCGTCATACTCGTATATGCTTGTAATTTATGATATTTTATGCAGATAGAAAAAGACTTGATCATCCTAGTTGATCTAAATTACTGA
Organism: Danio aesculapii; assembly: GCF_903798145.1. NCBI lineage: Eukaryota > Metazoa > Chordata > Actinopteri > Cypriniformes > Danionidae > Danio > Danio aesculapii. The sequence continues at coordinate 8,310 of NW_026613755.1, read as the reverse complement.
AATCTTTTCAAATAGTGCAATTCAATTCATCTGGGCCCAATTTTTCAAAATATTAATATGGATCCAATTGGTCGAGGTTTGGAAATGCCATGTTTTGCTATCCAGGATTATCTGATCTATCTTACTTATGACGGTTTTTTTAAAGGAACACTGTGATCCAAATATCAAATTTCAGGATTACCAAATCCTGTTTACCAGAGCCTTAAATGGAAGCAACAGTGTAGCCTACTGGCTTAGCATAGAACAACATGTAGGTGAAATACCAGTGTCCACAACACAGCCATTGTTTGTTTTAATGGTAGAAACAGAAACACTTTAATCAACAAACATGTTACATTTTTAGTTTGTTCTAATGCAATACTGCTTTGATTTTGTTGTTGTTGTTTATCTTATTAGATGTGACATGCTTCATATAGGCTTAAAATATGAAGGAATTCATATATCCTCAGTAACCAAAAACTTTTTTTTATCTTACCTGGTTAAAAAAATTCACAACTGAATCCACCCTTCTGATGGGATCAGGATAATCCTGTTTTTGCATTTAGATCAAATAGATCTCAATCTAAGTTCAAAGTTTTGAATATATAAATACATTTTAGACTATGTTAGTATGTTTCGCAAACGACTACACAAGGCTTGTGATGCGGCCAAAGCTCACTTGATAAATTCACAATCCAAGATGACACACCGATATGACAAGAAGAGCGTCAAACGTAACTTCCTGCCTGGAGACTTGGTTTTAGTGTTGCTTCTAATCCCTGGTACAGCCCTGCAGGCTAAGTTTACTGGACCATATGCTGTTGAAAAGAAGCTGAGTGAAACCGAGTATATAATCTCTACACCAGACCGTAGAAAGAAGAATAGAGTGTGTCACATAAATATGTTGAAATCCTACATCGTAAGTGACTTAGCACAAGAACCACTGAACTCTGACACCTTAACTACATTTCCTACAGTGTTGACAGCAGCATATCTTTCCCCAGAGGATGATCTGATTGTGAATGAGGACCGAATGTCAGCTATGCGATTGAATAATTCTGCTGTACTGGCTAACTTAGACTTCCAACTTGAGTACTTGCCCCAGCACCAGTATTCAAGTATAGTCGAGCTCATATACCGGTTTACTTGAATACCCAATCTGTTCTCTGACGTTCCAAGTCAAACCACCATACTTATGCATGACATTGATGTAGGCGAATCTCTACCCATCAAGAAAAATCCCTATCGTGTCAATCCTTTTAAACGAGATGTGATAAGAAAGGAAGTTGACTATTTGTTACAGCATGGTTTTGCAACTCCCAGCCACAGCCCTTGGAGCTCTCCCTGTTTATTTGTCCCCAAGGCTGATTTATCTTTTCACTTTAGCACTGATTACCGGAAGGTAAATAATATCACCAAACCAAATTCCTTCCCGCTACCTCGGATGGAGGACTGTGTGGACCGGGTTGGCTCTGCTTGCTATGGCACCAAGCTTGACCTGTTGAAAGGTTATTGGCAGGTGCCGTTGACACCTCGAGCTTCAGAGATCTCTGCTTTTGTCACTCCTGACAACTTCCATCAGTATTCTGTGATGGCCTTTGGAATGCAAAATGCAACTGCAACCTTCCAGCGTTTAATGCAGCGTGTACTGTCAGAAATTACAAACTGTGAAGTTTACTTGGATGATGTGGTGGTCTATTAAGATGAGTGGGAAGATCATCTAAATACCCTTGACCATGTTTTTACGAAGTTGTCTGATGCTTCATTGACTTTAAACTTGGTGAAATGTGAGTTTGCTAAGGCTGTAGTTACTTACCTTGGTTAGCAGGTGGGCCAAGGACAAGTGAAGCCAGTTGAAGGAAAAGTTGCTGCCATACTTGATTTTCCTGTCCCCACCAACAAAAGGGAGCTAGGAAGATTCTTAAGTATGGTTGGCTACGACAGAAGTTTTTGCAAAAATTTTGCTTCTGTAGTTGCCTCACTGACAGTCCTCCTCAGCACTTCTAAAAAGTTCATTTGGAATGGGGGCTGTGTCAGTGCATTTAATGCTGCAAAATACCTTTTGTGCCATGCTCCCGTGCTTTCTGCTCCAAATTTCACCCTTCCATTCAAGTTGCAGGTGGATGCAAGTAATTCTGGAGTAGGAGCTGTACTTCTCCAAGAAGACCCCACTGGTGTAGAACATCCTGTGAGTTTCTTCTCTAAGAAATTACCATTGAAAAGGAAACTCTAGCCTTGCTGTTGGGTTTGCAACACTTTGAAGTCTACTTGGGTGGTAGTAGTAATCCAGTGGTGGTGTATACTGAGCATAACCCCTTAGTATTCTTATCTAGAATGCGTAATGCCAACCAACGACTTATGCGGTGGGCGTTAATTGTTCAGGAATACAATTTGGATATCAAACATTGTAAAGGAGAAAAAAATGTTGTTGCTGATGCTCTTTCTAGAGTATATAGTGTAGACCAGTAGGACACAATGTAACAAGTAACTGGTTGATAGGTTTACACACACTTTTATTTATTTATTTATTTTTTTTACTTTTGTTGGAATTGTTTGTAACTTATGGGTGGGAGTGTTACGTTTAGAAACGTATTGTTTAAAGTTATTGTGTGTTTATATTGTGTCAAATGTCTTTCTCCCTGTTCTTTTTTTTGCCTTGACTCCTCCCCTCCTAAGTTTCAAGCAGGTTGCTGATGGCTTCCCACAGCTGTGTTCACTTAACATGGAGGAGTGAGAGGGGATAAAAACACAGGCCAAACACTTGGATGTTGAGAAAGGAGCTAGAGAGGAACCTTTCTCCAGAGCACTAGCTGGGTTTCAGTTAAATTAAAGCTGTTGTGAACTGTTGGAAAGTTGAATTGTGGTGATTTAAAATCTGAATTGTTGACAATTGGTACTGGTTCTCTGTTGTGGCTAAGAGCAGTATCACGATTTAAACTTTGATTTCTTTCTTTTGCTTTTTCCCCCAGGAAGCAGTAAGGAGGTGGTCGGCCTTTCCTTTTTGTTAGACTTTTTCTCCTGTTTTGAGGTCAGTCAGGGAGTCAGTGTAGTTTTGTTGTTAATTTTCATCATTATTTTCTTGTAGCTTATTTAGAGGTTTTACTCCCAGATAGAACCCTGTTTTTTTTTTGTTTGTTATTTTGGCTCTATTCCCCTCCTGAAGCTAGAGCTTCCTTAACACTACATTGTGTTTGACTTTATTTTTTTGTAAATAAATTTTTGTTGTGTTGTGACTGGTCCCAGTTTAGTGCTCTTTAAATTAATATGGTTGCGTTCATTGTATTTCCCCTAGACTTGTGTAGGACGTAACATTGCTGATGTTGGAGTGTTATTATTTGTCTGTTACAGAGAAACCACAACCTTTAAAAGCACAACTCATTGGCTACACACTCATTTAATTAGGACATCACAATATTAACAGCTCCGCAATTGCAATCTATATTGTGAGGAAAGGCTCTTATGTTCGTCTATGGCCAAGTGATACGCTCATAGCACTCTGAAGGCTCTTTGGAACACTGTCTTTACCCATATACTGCAAACCAATCTCAAGGCTGGGCCTAAACGCCAGGTCTGTGGGCTACTGGTAATAGTGTTCTATAATTCATCATCCTCTGAACCTGTGCACCGGAAACAATTGGACATTTCAGTGTACCGCTAATATTCACAGTTGGCTCTTTTCTCTCATGTTCATACTTGCCACAATAAATGTGTTTGATTTCATCCCTCCCTCTGTTGTGTTCTAACAGACACACCTGGTTCACTGCTATACATAATCGAGCTAGCCTCTGATATCAGGTAGCCTTCGCTACAGTGAGTAAATGTTTATTTTTGGATTTTTAGTATCATTTGGATTTAGAAAGTATCACTTTAATAAAGACAAACTCACCACTTTGCAATCTGATATTCTCACTCTGTAGTTTCTTGTGTTCTGAAGAAACAACTAGAGCAAGGAAAAGAGAAAACAGTTCAGATGACAGAAACATTGAAAACAAATATAATTAGATAATTAGTAATAAAAAATACAATATAAATATAATTAGATATACACATAATATGTGAAAGTGTTTGAAAAATATTTCATTTAACAAATGATGTAAAAACGTTATCAGTTGACAGCCCTAATTTAAACTAATTGTATATTAAAGTGAACTGAAATTCACCATTATTATATTTGTACAAAAAGCATCAAAGCAGACATTTACAAAGAGTATTTATTATTTAGAATTTATTACACATTAAGATTAAGGTTACCATGCCTAAAATAGTCAATCAGTCAGACTGGAGATGCACAAATGTTGTGGTTATATTTGTGTTAGTAAAACTGGCCAAATGTATTTACTGAAGTGTTGTGTATAAATCAAGATCACATTTGCACTCATGATTTTGTCGACAAAAACCGCCTGATATTGTGATTCTGCTCAAGGGAAGTTGCTTAACTATATTATATGATATTAATATTTTGAAATATGAGACACAGATTTGGAGGCAGGATGGGTGTGTTTATTGTGTTAAAAAAATTCAATAACTGATTAATTAAATGAGTAAATTGAACAACCCTTGTAAATATTCATAATACATGCATTTATCACAAGCATCATGCTTTACAGATCATTGGTTTTGATGAGGTTTGTTATTTAAATTCTCTCCTACACACACACATTTTCAAGTGTAGATTTACATGGACTCTTTATTCATTTTCGGCATAGTTCATTTATTACTCTGAGGTCACCACAGCAGAATGAACCATCAATGTATCCAGCATATGTTTTATTCAGCAGATGCCCTTCCAGCCACAACCCAACACTGGGAAACACCCATCCACACTCTTTCACACACAGACACTATGGCCAATTTAGTTGATTCAATTCACCTATACCGCACGTCTTTGGACTGTGTGGGAAACTGGAGCACCAGGAGGAAACACACGCGAACACGTGGAGAACATGCAAACTTCTCAAACCAGTGACCTTCTTACTGTGATATGATGGTGCTACTCTCTGCGCCACCGTGACGCCTACATGGACTCTTCATAGATTAAATAATTTTTATACTGCACAAACTGTATATTGTGTCCCGTCTAACCCTACCCTAACCACAACACTCACAGAAACCTTCTGGACATTTTTTAATTATAAACAACAAACTAAATATAAACTATCATTAAACTGTTTAAGCCACAGATAATGTCTTCAAACAGCATGTATAAGTAGTAATCTCCATGTCATATTTATATATTCAGGTTTGTGTCCACCATTATTTAAAACTGTCATAAAACACAATCATTGGTGATTTGATGAAAATTGTTCATGATTTTCAGAAATAAAAGATTTAAATAAAAAGCTCTACACAAGTTGCCCTATTTACATACATTTAAAAAAAAAATTTACCTCTGTATTTATAAACAGTAACAGTGATCAGTATTGCAGCAATCACAGTGAACACAACTGAGACTGAAATCACAGTTACTGATGTCCTCCAGTAAGTATACATATTACCTGCGAAATAAAACACTAATTAAGCAAAGAGTAAGTGCAATGTGTTTTGCTGAAATAATAATTATATAATGTGCTCAATATAATTATGACTGTTATATACACAGTATAATGTTGATGGAAAGATCTAATACTTCTACAGCTTTAAATAATAGAATAACGCAAAAATATTTTAATTTAATGCAATATAATATGAGAACCTGACAAATGAAGACCCTGTACTTACTTGTGGTGGTGATCAGTGACTCCAGCATGTGATGCTTCATTTTGACTCTGCAGTGAATCTTGCGAGAGAGAGAGGAGAGAGAGAGAGAGAGAGAGAGAGAGAGAGAGAGAGAGAGAGAGAGAGAGAGAGTCCTTTTTTTTTTTTTTTTGAGAGTCCAAAGTCTCTTTATTACTTTACAACTTTCAAATCATTATCATACAGAAGGCTTTTTACATTTTCAATAGAAAAAAACCTTTCAAAAGTAAAAACTTATGAAAATAGACCTCTAATTCAACTCAACATTACCCCAAAAAACAACATATTTTCTTCAACCATACATAATACATTTTTAAAACACCAAATGTTTATGAACTGTTCTACATTATTGGTAGATTTGAAATAGTCAAAATCAATTTTCAATCTGGCTTTCACTGATCTGACAAAAACTGTACTCACATCACTGTCTAAAAAACCTTCTATCTTGTTTCTTCTACTTAAGTAGATAGCCATTTTTGCTTGACCAATTACAAAATTAAGCAACTGACATTTCACTCTCCATTTTTGACAATATTTAAAACCAAAAATGAACATTTGTTTTGAAAACTTTTCACCAAACATTATAAACATCTTTTGCAATAACCGAAAAAAAGCATTCAATCTGCCACAGTCGGAAAAACTATGAAAAATGGTTTCTCTCTGCTGACAGAAAGGACATTGATCACTAACATTAGGATTTATCATGGAAATAAAAGCATTAACAGCCAAACTACCATGCAGAATTCTCCATTGCAAGTCTCCTACCCTCTTTGTCAACGGTGGTTTATACAATGCTCGCCATTCAGGTTTGATCTCATTTCCAACCCTTAAATGACCTCTCCAAGGAGTGTCAACCTTACCATTTAGTCTATTTTTGTTTAACACTTTTATACACAGGTTATACATAGCTTTTCCTTTAATGTTTTTCAAATCATTTGTGACAGAAAATTCAGATTCCAAAAAATGACCAGTGCATTCTTTAAATTCAGGAAATAGTAACATATTAGGAAAAGATGCATCAAGGTTTGACAGACATTGTCCATTACAGTACTCATTCAAAAAAGAAAGTTCAGTTTCAGCAAGTTTGTTTTTCCAAATAGCAAGTAATTGCTCAATGATCCGAACCGATTTTACTCCCACATGAACTGCCAGATTTTGAGGATTAGAAAGGTCTGGTCCGCATAGATCCACTACATGTCTGAGAGTGACAATTCCAGCCGAAATGAATGACTGCATAACAGAAGGTCCTTTAATGTCCTCTACGTTGAAACGTGTTCCATACACAACAGGTTCTTTCAAGAGCCATAATAATGACTCCCCTGTTGTTGTTCTTTGTTTACAAAACAGTCCCCACACAGTAAAGAGACCTTGATAAAACTTTGGAAGATTTTTCAGCTTATTAAGGCTTAAGTTCATTAAAAACAACGAGTCTGCAAGTTCCAGTTTGCTTCCTTGGGACAATATAGTTCTGGCTAAGGGTCTCCAAACAAGATCTTTGGGTCCAAACAGGAACCTCTGTATAAATTGAAATCGAAAGGTAGCACCTCTACTGGCAAGATGGATAAGACCTTGGCCTCCTTCTTCTTTTGGCAAAAACAAAACGCTCTGTGGGACCCAATGCATTCGGTCCCAAAAAAAGTCCACTAGAATTGATTGTACTTTTGCAAGCATCTGTACTGGAGGGTCAATACACATTAATTGATGCCACAACATTGAAGACACCAAATTGTTGATAACAAGTGTTCGACCTCTAAAAGACATGTGTGGTAAAATCCACTTCCACTTTTTTAAGCGTCCTTCAACTTTCTCTAGAACATTTTCCCAATTTTTCCCAATTTTCCAAGTCTCATCACCCAAATAGATTCCAAGATATTTAAAACCCTCCATACTCCAGCTTAAACCACCAGGTAAAACAAGTTTCTTACTAAATTTTTCACTAAAAGTTATAGCTTTACTCTTGTCCCAATTTACTTTTGCAGATGATAACACACTAAAAACTTTAATATTTTTCACCAAAGTGTCAATGTCTCTTTGCTTGTTGACAAGAACAACAATGTCATCAGCATAAGCAGATAACTTAAAAACTGTTTCACAACCAGGAATATGTACACCTGAAAGAGAACTTCTCAAATTTTGTAAAAGAGGCTCTATTGCCAAAGAGTACAACATACCAGAAAGTGAACATCCTTGTCTTATACCCCTCTGAACTTTAAAAGGAGCGCTTAAACCACCGTTGATCTTCAATATACTCTCAATGTCACTGTACAAGACTCGAATCATATTAATGAATGTAGAGCTAAAACCAAAAGCATCAAGCGTTTGCCACAAATATTGGTGCTCGACTCTATCAAAAGCTTTTTCTTGGTCTAAGGATATTAAAGCATTTTCACAACCTAATGATCTAGAAAGATCTACAAAGTCACGAATTAAGAAAATATTATCAGAAATTAATCTATTCGGAATGCAATAAGTCTGATCCACATGAATAATAGACTCCATTACTTTTCTTAGCCTAAAAGCCAACACCTTGGACAAGATTTTATAATCAGTACAGAGCAAAGCAACTGGTCTCCAGTTTTTAATTTCCTGTAAATCCCC
>NW_026613754.1:0-43322 GCF_903798145.1 Danio aesculapii | reverse complement strand
TCTCGTTCCCTCTCGGGGAACTATGGTTACATACATAACCTGAGACGTTCCCCTTCTAGGGAACTTCAACACTGCGTCTAACCAGAACGCTAGGGGAACGCAATACCCACTAGGCCAGATTCACTGCTGACTGTGAACGCACACTACGCAGTGAGAACAGAGGACCCCATCGAGCTGATAATGACGCACAAATGTATGTGGCGTCGACCATCCTGCCGCCAAACAAATGTCAGAAAGGGCAGAGCCCGAAATAGAAGCTTTGGAGGCCCCTACAGCCCTTGTGGAGTGGGCCTTAAATTTAGGTGCGGGACGTCCAGCAACCTGATAGGTAACCGAAATAGTCTCAACTATCCAATTACTTATAGTCTGCTTGTTCGCCGGACTCCCCCTCTTTGAGGGTCCGAAGCAGACCAGTAACTGCTCACTCTTTCTCCAGTTGCTAACCCGGTTAACATACGTATCCAGAGCCCTAACTGGGCAGAGTAAATTCAATTTCTCTTGGTCCGACGACTGAAATGGGGGCGGATTAAAGGCCTGCAGCACAGCAGGTCTCGCCACATGAGTGGGCACCTTCGGCACATACCCAGGTCTGGGATAAAGAAAGGCTTTGGACATGCCCGGAGCAAACTCCAGAAATGAAGGTGCAACCGACGGAGCCTGGAGATCACCAACCCTTTTTAGAGAAGAACTAGCTAATAAAAAAGCTGTTTTTAATGTCAGAAACGTATCTGAAGCCTCCTGCAGTGGCTCAAATGGGGGAACAGAGATGCCCTCGAGCACCTATGTTAAATCCCATGTCGGTACTCTGTGTGTGCTGACAGGCCTTAGCCTTATGGCTCCACGTAGGAAGCGACGAATAAGCGGGTCCTGCCCTAGTGACTCATCATCTAGGGGGGAACGGTAGGCCGCTATAGCTGAAACATACACTCTCAGAGTGGATGCAGCTAACCCAGCAGACAGGCGATCTTGGAGAAATTCCAGCACTGAGGCTACCTGACAGCTGACTGGGTTCAGCTGGTGTTCTCTACACCAAGCTGAAAAGAGAGCCCATTTTAGGGCATAAAGCTTCCTTGTGGAGGGAGCCCTGGAGCTTAGAATGGTCTGAGCAACCTCGGTTGACAGTCCATACTCTATGAGGTGGGCCCCCTCAGAGGCCACACCCACAGTTTCCACAGGTCGGGTTGGGGATGAAGTATCATTCCTCCCGCCTGGGACAGAAGGTCCCTCCTGATGGGGATCTCCCACGGGAGACCCGCCAGCAGGGCTATGAGGTCTGAAAACCAAATTCTCGTAGGCCAAAACGGGGCTACCAGCAGTAACTGAATCCCGTCTTGACGGACCCTCTCCAGGACTCCTGGGAGCAGAGCGACCGGGGGAAAAGCATACAGACGAAGCCTCGGCCACGTCTGCACCATGGCATCCAATCCCAGAGGGGCTGGATGCGAGAGAGAAAACCACAGTATGCAATGCGTGGTCTCTTGGGAAGCAAACAGGTCTACCTGCGCTCTCCCGAATTTTTCCCAAATGGTCTCCACCACCTCGGGGTGAAGTTTCCATTCCCCGGATCTCACCCCCTGCCTCGACAGGAGATCTGCTCCCTTGTTCAGATGGCCTGGGACATACATTGCCCTGATGGACAGAATTTTGTTCTGGGCCCACAGGAGGATCCGATGTGCCAGCTTGCATAGCATTCGAGACCTCAGACCCCCCTGATGGTTGATGTAAGCGACCACCGATGTGTTGTCCGTGCGGACTAGAATATGATGGCCCCTTAAATCGGGGAGAAAGTGTTTTAAGGCCAGAAACACGGCCATCATCTCCAGGCAGTTTATGTGCCAAGAACGATGATGTTCTCCCCATTGTCCCGCTGCAGGAAGCCCCCTCAGGGTTGCTCCCCAGCCCGTTAAAGAAGCATCTGTCATAAGCATGACGCGATGACAGACAGCCCCCAACACTGGGCCCTGGGACAGGAACCAGGGCATTTTCCACATACTTAAGGCTCGAAGGCAGCGCCTCGAGACCTTGATCATGCGGAAAGGATTCCCCTTGAGGGAAAACCCCCTGGATTTGAGCCACCACTGCAGGGGTCTCATGTACAGCAGACCAAACGGAATCATGCTGGCTGCTGCTGCCATGAGACCCAACACTCTCTGAAAGTGTTTCACAGTGATGAACTGGCCTAGTTTGACTCTGTGTACGGCTGACTGAATCGAAGCAATTCGTGGCGGGGACAGACGTGCTCGCATCGTCATGGAGTCCCATAGCACACCTAAAAAAAAAATGGTCGTCCTGGCTGGAACAAGCACACTTTTTGCGGTGTTCAACCGAAACCCCAACCTTCTGATATGGGTAAGAACGACATCTCGATGTCGAACTGCCATATCGTGAGTCTGAGCTAGAATTAGCCAATCGTCTATGTAGTTTAGGATACGTATACCCTGCATACGAAGTGGTGCTAGTGCCGCTTCGACTACTTTGGTGAAGGTTCGAGGTGACAGAGCTAGACCGAATGGAAGAACCCGATACTGGAACGCTTCGCCCCCGAAAGCGAACCTCAGGTACTTCCTGTGTTGGGGAAGGATGGATATATGGAAGTATGCGTCTTTCAGGTCTATTGTCACAAACCAGTCCTCGGACTAAATTTGTGACACCACGTTTTTGATGGTTAACATCCTGAACCTGAGGGCCCCGACGGACCGATTTAGATTTCTCAGATCTAATATGGGACGCAGTCCCCCATCCTTTTTGGGAACTATAAAATACCGGCTGTAAAACCCTGATTCTCTGTTGAGTGGGAGAACACGCTCTATCGCGCCTTTTTTTAATAGAGCCAGTACTTCCTGTTCCATAACCAGAGCCTGTTCTGGCTTCACTATGGTGGGTGTAACACCGTTGAAGTGAGGTGGCCGTGCACAAAACTGTATTTTGTAGCCGTGTTCCACCGTGAACAGGACCCACTGAGACACCATCGGCAGGTGTTTCCACGCTGCCAAAAAATGTGCTAGGGGTACCAGCCTCTCGAGACTGGCCTCTGGTTGCTCTTGGACCCTCCGAAGAGGGGGTGGGGTCCCCAATGCCCTCAGACACTGAGGAATGCCCACCCCGGGAGACAAAAATCCCTTTCTCCGCGGACCCTGGTTCAATGAGGGCGCCGAATGGCGCTCTCGATGTCCAGGGGGGGCCCTGGGAAGCCTGACTCCCAACACGTCAGGACTTCCTTTTATCCTTCGCCTTCCTGGAAATTACTATTTTCCTTGTGAGATTTTTTGAGGAAGGCTCAGGCTGAGAGCGTGCTCTCCAGGCCCTCTTTTCCTGAGGGGGAGCCCGAGACGCCACACTCTCCTTTTGTACCGCCCGATATGAGGAGCTGGTTGACGGCTGGGGCTGTCTTTTAGCAGCCCCCTGACTTTTAGATCTTGGGGGGAGAAAGTCACCGAGGGAGCTAGAGCGTTTTTTCACTCGGTCAAAGGATTCGGCGACGCGATTGACGGCGTCACCAAAAAGCCCTGAGCTTGATATTGGAGCGTCCATAAAAATAGCTCTATCACTTTCTGACACCTCTGCTTGTGTCAGCCAGAGGTGCCGCTCTGTAGCCACCAGGGTTGCCATAGACCGCCCCAAACTAGAGGCCGCCTCTTTAGTAGCTCTTAAAGCTAAATCCGACGCCCGAAGAGCTTCTCGAAGCTGTTCGGGTGTTGCTCCCCCACCATCTAAGCACTCTTTTATTAGGTCAGCCTGATATGCCTGCAACACTGACATAGTGTGCAGGCATCCGACAGACTGACCAGCCGTCATGTATGCTTTGCCAACTAGACCAGATGTGACTCTTAATGGTCTAGATGACAAAGGAGGGACCCTTGCAGATTTTAAATCTGGACGAAGATGACGTGCTAGATCCTCTTCTATTTTTGGCATTTCTGTACATGCTTTTTCCCCCAGCCCACGAACTGCTGAATAAATAACCGTTTTTGGTGTCATTAAACGAGCTGAATACGGATTATTCCATGATTTAGAAACCGCATGATGTAATTCGGGACAGAAGGGGAGGTCCCTCAGTGGAGGATCAACTCTGCTGGGTAATTCTCTCTCATCCAGCATTCCTGTCAGACGCAGCTGCTGCTGCTCACGTGCTGGCTGCCAGTCTATTACATCAAACCTGTCAGCAGCACGTGAAATCACCTCCACTAACTCCTCATATTCTACTGACCGGGGTGGCAGATCCCCCGACCCTCTTTGGCTTTGCTGTAGCGGAGCATCGGTTTCCTCGGAAACGGATGACGCCGCCCTCCCACGAGGCGCAGAAGAAACCGCAGAGCGTGCTTCTGACACTCCCGAGGGAGGATTAGATCTCGCGGATAGAGGAAGAGAAAGGACAGAGTCCGTCTCCATCTCGTCCGCTAAATCTAATTGGGAACCCCATGAACGGAGCCTACGCTCAGCCTCAGCACGAGCGGGACCCGAACCGCGAGGAGCGCGAGCCGCGGGAGTTTTATTAAAGAACTCCCTCCGACTACGCAGCACTTTGCGGGAGAGAGCATCACAATGCACACAGTCAGCATTCTCAAATGCTGCCAGGGCATGCTCCTCTCCCAAACACTCTAAACACAAATCATGTGAGTCACCAGCCGTGATAAAACGGGGACATGGAGGCACACAGCGTTTAAAGTTTTTTTCTGCAATATCAAAAACAAAAAAGCTAGTTTGTCAGTTTTTTTGTATTTTGTGTATGCAAAGTCAGTAATGAATGGTCACAGAGAGGGTGTTTTTTCACGTGCGTGCTTCTTGAAAGCAAAGAAGTTAACACTGAAGGCTCAGTGCAGGCTTTTATACTCTCTGGTCTGACGACACCGCTTAATTACATTAGATTGATTTCACATGTGCTTCAAGACGCGTATAAAAGAGGTGTTCCCCTAGCGTTCTGGTTAGACGCAGTGTTGAAGTTCCCTAGAAGGGGAACTACTGTGTATAGTTTTAGATAAATCAGAATATTTTTTTAAATGTCTATTGTTTTTAAGAACATTTTTGTTGAATTAAATTTTGTGGCAAAGAAATAATTAGTTCGGTGTGGCCAGAGAAAAAAATGGTAAATGCTTAGCGTTGAACCCTAAAATGTCATGTGAAGTAAAATAAAAATTAAGGAGGCATGTGGACATAACACAAATTTTAAATCATTAATTTTAGCAAGCCAAAGTCATATTTATGCATATAAAATGTATTTTCCCAACAACAAAATTGTGGCAAGTAAAAATGACGAGTGGCTAGTAGCGTTTGCTAAACTACTATCCACAGTGGCTAGTATATGGTTATGATTTCACAATAATAAGTAGGTTTTGAAATGGAAACAAATCAGTGCAAACCAAATTAAAGAACAGTTGCACAGACTAACAGCAGATGAGTTGTAGCAGTATTCAAAGCATTTTACTAAGTATTTTTATTCAACTTTTTAGATACGAATACTAACAGTCAAGCTGGAACATTAACAACAGAAACGACAACTATCAAGCCAACTACAAGATTAACAACAAAAACGACAACTATCAAGCCAACTACAAGTTTAACAACAGAAACGACAACTATCAAGCCAACTACAAGATTAACAACAAAAACGACAACTATCAAGCCAACTACAAGTTTAACAACAGAAACGACAACTATCAAGCCAACTACAAGATTAACAACAGAAATGACAACTATCAAGCCAACTACAAGATTAACAACAGAAACGACAACTATCAAGCCAACTACAAGTTTAACAACAGAAACGACAACTATTAAACCAACTACAAGTTTAACAACAGAAACGACAACTATCAAGCCAACTACAAGATTAACAACAAAAACGACAACTATCAAGCCAACTACAAGTTTAACAACAGAAACGACAACTATCAAGCCAACTACAAGATTAACAACAGAAATGACAACTATCAAGCCAACTACAAGATTAACAACAGAAACGACAACTATCAAGCCAACTACAAGTTTAACAACAGAAACGACAACTATTAAACCAACTACAAGTTTAACAACAGAAACGACAACTATCAACCCAACTACAAGTTTAACAACAGAAACGACAACTATCAACCCAACTACAAGATTAACAACAGAAACGACAACTATCAAGCCAACTACAAGTTTAACAACAGAAACGACAACTATCAAGCCAACTACAAGTTTAACAACAGAAACGACAACTATCAACCCAACTACAAGTTTAACAACAGAAATGACAACTATCAACACAACTACAAGTTTAACAACAGAAACAACAACTCACAATCCAACAAGTTTAACAACAGAAACAACAACTCACAGCCCAACAAGTTTAACAACAGAAACAACAACTCACAATCCAACAACCAGTTCAACAACAGAAACAACAACTCACAATCCAAAAACAAGTTTAAGAACAGAAACAACAACTATCAACCCAACTACAAGTTTAACAGCAGAAACGACAACTATCCAGCCAACTACAAGTTTAACAACAGAAACGACAACTATCCAGCCAACTACAAGTTTAACAACAGAAACGACAACTATCCAGCCAACTACAAGTTTAACAACAGAAACGACAACTATCCAGCCAACTACAAGTTTAACAATAGAAACGACAACTATCAACCCAACTACAAGTTTAACAGCAGAAACGACAACTATCCAGCCAACTACAAGTTTAACAACAGAAACGACAACTATCCAGCCAACTACAAGTTTAACAACAGAAACGACAACTATCAACCCAACTACAAGTTTAACAACAGAAACGACAACTATCAAACCAACTACAAGTTTAACAACAGAAACGACAACTATCCACCCAACTAAAAGTTTATTAACAGAAACGACAACTATCAAACCAACTACAAGTTTAACAACAGAAACGACAACTATCAAGCCAACTACAAGATTAACAACAGAAACAACAACTATCCAGCCAACAACAAGTTTAACAACAGAAACAACAACTCACAATCCAACAACAAGTTTAACAACAGAAACAACAACTCACAATCCAACAACAAGTTTAACAACAGAAACAACATCTCACAATCCAACTACAATTTTAACAACAGAAACAACAACTCACAATCCAACAACAAGTTTACCAACAGAAACAACAACTATCAAACCAACTACAAGTTTAACAACAGAAACGACAACTATCAAACCAACTACAAGTTTAACAACAGAAACGACAACTATCAACCCAACTACAAGTTTAACAACAGAAACAACAACTATCAATGCAACTACAAGTTTAACAACAGAAACGACAACTCACAATCAAACAACAAGTTTAACAATAGAAACAACAACTATCCAGCCAACTACAAGTTTAACAACAGAAACGACAACTATCAACCCAACTACAAGATTAACAACAGAAACAACAACTATCAAACCAACTACAAGTTTAACAACAGAAACGACAAATATCAGCCTAACTAGAAGTTTAACAACAGAAACGACAACTATCAAACCAACTACAAGTTTAACAACAGAAACGACAACTATCAACCCAACTACAAGTTTAACAACAGAAACGACAACTATCCAGCCAACTACAAGTTTAACAACAGAAACAACAACTATCAACCCAACTACAAGTTTAACAACAGAAATGACAACTATCAACCCAACTACAAGTTTAACAACAGAATCGACAACTATCAAACCAACTACAAGTTTAACAACAGAAACAACAACTATCAACCCAACTACAAGTTTAACAACAGAAACGACAACTATCAACCCAACTACAAGTTTAACAACAGAATCGACAACTATCAAACCAACTACAAGTTTAACAACAGAAACAACAACTATCAACCCAACTACAAGTTTAACAACAGAAACGACAACTATCAACCCAACTACAAGTTTAACAACAGAAACGACAACTATCAACCCAACTACAAGTTTAACAACAGAAACAACAACTATAAATGCAACTACAAGTTTAACAACAGAAACGACAAATATCATACCAACTACAAGTTTAACAACAGAAACGACAACTATCAAACCAACTACAAGTTTAACAACAGAAACAACAACTCACAATCCAACAAGTTTAACAACAGAAACAACAACTCACAATCCAACAACAAGTTTACCAACAGAAACAACAACTATCAAACCAACTACAAGTTTAACAGCAGAAATGACAACTATCCAGCCAACTACAAGTTTAACAACAGAAACGACAACTATCCAGCCAACTACAAGTTTAACAACAGAAACGACAACTATCCAGCCAACTACAAGTTTAACAACAGAAACGACAACTATCAACCCAACTAAAAGTTTATTAACAGAAACGACAACTATCAAACCAACTACAAGTTTAACAACAGAAACGACAACTATCAAGCCAACTACAAGTTTAACAACAGAAATGACAACTATCAAGCCAACTACAAGATTAACAACAGAAATGACAACTATCAAGCCAACTACAAGATTAACAACAGAAACAACAACTATCCAGCCAACAACAAGTTTAACAACAGAAACAACAACTCACAATCCAACAACAAGTTTAACAACAGAAACAACAACTCACAATCCAACAACAAGTTTAACAACAGAAACAACAACTCACAATCCAACTACAATTTTAACAACAGAAACAACAACTCACAATCCAACAACAAGTTTACCAACAGAAACAACAACTATCAAACCAACTACAAGTTTAACAACAGAAACGACAACTATCAAACCAACTACAAGTTTAACAACAGAAACGACAACTATCAACCCAACTACAAGTTTAACAACAGAAACGACAACTATCAACCCAACTACAAGTTTAACAACAGAAACGACAACTATCAAACCAACTACAAGTTTAACAACAGAAACAACAACTATTAACCCAACTACAAGTTTAACAACAGAAACGACAACTATCAAACCAACTACAAGTTTAACAACAGAAACGACAACTATCAAACCAACTACAAGTTTAACAACAGAAACGACAACTATCAACCCAACTACAAGTTTAACAACAGAAACGACAACTATCAAACCAACTACAAGTTTAACAACAGAAACAACAACTATCAACCCAACTACAAGTTTAACAACAGAAACAACAACTATCAATGCAACTACAAGTTTAACAACAGAAACGACAACTATCAACACAACTACAAGTTTAACAACAGAAACGACAACTATCAAACCAACTACAAGTTTAACAACAGAAACGACAACTATCAAGCCAACAACAAGTTTAACAATAGAAACAACAACTATCCAGCCAACTACAAGTTTAACAACAGAAACGACAACTATCCAGCCAACTACAAGTTTAACAACAGAAACGACAACTATCAACCCAACTACAAGTTTAACAACAGAAACGACAACTATCAAACCAACTACAAGTTTAACAACAGAAACGACAACTATCAACCCAACTACAAGTTTAACAACAGAAACGACAACTATCAACCCAACTACAAGTTTAACAACAGAAACAACAACTATCAATGCAACTACAAGTTTAACAACAGAAACGACAAATATCATACCAACTACAAGTTTAACAACAGAAACGACAACTATCAAACCAACTACAAGTTTAACAACAGAAACAACAACTCACAATCCAACAAGTTTAACAACAGAAACAAAAACTCACAATCCAACAACCAGTTCAACAACAGAAACAACAACTCACAATCCAAAAACAAGTTTAACAACAGAAACGACAACTATCAACCCAACTACAAGATTAACAACAGAAACAACAACTATCCAGCCAACTAAAAGTTTATTAACAGAAACGACAACTATCAAACCAACTACAAGTTTAACAACAGAAATGACAACTATCAACAAAACTACAAGTTTAACAACAGAAATGACAACTATCAACACAACTACAAGTTTAACAGCAGAAATGACAACTATCCAGCCAACTACAAGTTTAACAACAGAAACAACAACTATCCAGCCAACTACAAGTTTAACAACAGAAACAACAACTATCAACCCAACTACAAGTTTAACAACAGAAACGACAACTATCAACCCAACTACAAGTTTAACAACAGAAACGACAACTATCAAACCAACTACAAGTTTAACAACAGAAACGACAACTATCAACCCAACTACAAGTTTAACAACAGAAACGACAACTATCAACCCAACTACAAGTTTAACAACAGAAACAACAACTATCAATGCAACTACAAGTTTAACAACAGAAACGACAAATATCATACCAACTACAAGTTTAACAACAGAAACGACAACTATCAAACCAACTACAAGTTTAACAACAGAAACAACAACTCACAATCCAACAAGTTTAACAACAGAAACAACAACTCACAATCCAACAACCAGTTCAACAACAGAAACAACAACTCACAATCCAAAAACAAGTTTAACAACAGAAACGACAACTATCAAATCAACTACAAGATTAACAACAGAAACAACAACTATCCAGCCAACTACAAGTTTAACAACAGAAACGACAACTATCCAGCCAACTACAAGTTTAACAACAGAAACGACAACTATCAACCCAACTAAAAGTTTATTAACAGAAACGACAACTATCAAACCAACTACAAGTTTAACAACAGAAATGACAACTATCAACACAACTACAAGTTTAACAACAGAAATGACAACTATCAACACAACTACAAGTTTAACAGCAGAAATGACAACTATCCAGCCAACTACAAGTTTAACAACAGAAACAACAACTATCCAGCCAACTACAAGTTTAACAACAGAAACAACAACTATCAACCCAACTACAAGTTTAACAACAGAAACGACAACTATCAACCCAACTACAAGTTTAACAACAGAAACGACAACTATCAAACCAACTACAAGTTTAACAACAGAAACGACAACTATCAACCCAACTACAAGTTTAACAACAGAAACGACAACTATCAACCCAACTACAAGTTTAACAACAGAAACAACAACTATCAATGCAACTACAAGTTTAACAACAGAAACGACAAATATCATACCAACTACAAGTTTAACAACAGAAACGACAACTATCAAACCAACTACAAGTTTAACAACAGAAACAACAACTCACAATCCAACAAGTTTAACAACAGAAACAACAACTCACAATCCAACAACCAGTTCAACAACAGAAACAACAACTCACAATCCAAAAACAAGTTTAACAACAGAAACGACAACTATCAACCCAACTACAAGATCAACAACAGAAACAACAACTATCCAGCCAACTACAAGTTTAACAACAGAAACGACAACTATCCAGCCAACTACAAGTTTAACAACAGAAACGACAACTATCAACCCAACTAAAAGTTTATTAACAGAAACGACAACTATCAAACCAACTACAAGTTTAACAACAGAAACGACAACTATCAACCCAACTAAAAGTTTATTAACAGAAACGACAACTATCAAACCAACTACAAGTTTAACAACAGAATCGACAACTATCAACACAACTACAAGTTTAACAGCAGAAATGACAACTATCCAGCCAACTACAAGATTAACAACAGAAACAACAACTATCCAGCCAACTACAAGTTTAACAACAGAAACGACAACTATCAACCCAACTAAAAGTTTATTAACAGAAACGACAACTATCAAACCAACTACAAGTTTAACAACAGAAACGACAACTATCAACCCAACTAAAAGTTTATTAACAGAAACGACAACTATCAAACCAACTACAAGTTTAACAACAGAAACGACAACTATCCAGCCAACTACAAGTTTAACAACAGAAATGACAACTATCAAGCCAACTACAAGATTAATAACAGAAACGACAACTATCCAGCCAACTACAAGTTTAACAACAGAAACGACAACTATCAAACCAACTACAAGTTTAACAACAGAAACAACAACTCACAATCCAACAAGTTTAACAACAGAAACAAAAACTCACAATCCAACAACCAGTTTAACAACAGAAACAACAACTATCAATGCAACTACAAGTTTAACAACAGAAACGACAACTATCAACACAACTACAAGTTTAACAACAGAAACGACAACTATCAAACCAACTACAAGTTTAACAACAGAAACGACAACTATCAAGCCAACAACAAGTTTAACAATAGAAACAACAACTATCCAGCCAACTACAAGTTTAACAACAGAAACGACAACTATCAACCCAACTAAAAGTTTATTAACAGAAACGACAACTATCAAACCAACTACAAGTTTAACAACAGAAACGACAACTATCAACCCAACTAAAAGTTTATTAACAGAAACGACAACTATCAAACCAACTACAAGTTTAACAACAGAAACGACAACTATCCAGCCAACTACAAGTTTAACAACAGAAATGACAACTATCAAGCCAACTACAAGATTAATAACAGAAACGACAACTATCCAGCCAACTACAAGTTTAACAACAGAAACGACAACTATCAAACCAACTACAAGTTTAACAACAGAAACAACAACTCACAATCCAACAAGTTTAACAACAGAAACAAAAACTCACAATCCAACAACCAGTTCAACAACAGAAACAACAACTCACAATCCAAAAACAAGTTTAACAACAGAAACGACAACTATCAACCCAACAAGATTAACAACAGAAACAACAACTATCCAGCCAACTAAAAGTTTATTAACAGAAACGACAACTATCAAACCAACTACAAGTTTAACAACAGAAATGACAACTATCAACACAACTACAAGTTTAACAGCAGAAATGACAACTATCCAGCCAACTACAAGTTTAACAACAGAAACAACAACTATCCAGCCAACTACAAGTTTAACAACAGAAACAACAACTATCAACCCAACTACAAGTTTAACAACAGAAACGACAACTATCAACCCAACTACAAGTTTAACAACAGAAACGACAACTATCAAACCAACTACAAGTTTAACAACAGAAACGACAACTATCAACCCAACTACAAGTTTAACAACAGAAACGACAACTATCAACCCAACTACAAGTTTAACAACAGAAACAACAACTATCAATGCAACTACAAGTTTAACAACAGAAACGACAAATATCATACCAACTACAAGTTTAACAACAGAAACGACAACTATCAAACCAACTACAAGTTTAACAACAGAAACAACAACTCACAATCCAACAAGTTTAACAACAGAAACAACAACTCACAATCCAACAACCAGTTCAACAACAGAAACAACAACTCACAATCCAAAAACAAGTTTAACAACAGAAACGACAACTATCAAATCAACTACAAGATTAACAACAGAAACAACAACTATCCAGCCAACTACAAGTTTAACAACAGAAACGACAACTATCCAGCCAACTACAAGTTTAACAACAGAAACGACAACTATCAACCCAACTAAAAGTTTATTAACAGAAACGACAACTATCAAACCAACTACAAGTTTAACAACAGAAATGACAACTATCAACACAACTACAAGTTTAACAACAGAAATGACAACTATCAACACAACTACAAGTTTAACAGCAGAAATGACAACTATCCAGCCAACTACAAGTTTAACAACAGAAACAACAACTATCCAGCCAACTACAAGTTTAACAACAGAAACAACAACTATCAACCCAACTACAAGTTTAACAACAGAAACGACAACTATCAACCCAACTACAAGTTTAACAACAGAAACGACAACTATCAAACCAACTACAAGTTTAACAACAGAAACGACAACTATCAACCCAACTACAAGTTTAACAACAGAAACGACAACTATCAACCCAACTACAAGTTTAACAACAGAAACAACAACTATCAATGCAACTACAAGTTTAACAACAGAAACGACAAATATCATACCAACTACAAGTTTAACAACAGAAACGACAACTATCAAACCAACTACAAGTTTAACAACAGAAACAACAACTCACGATCCAGCAACAAGTTTAACAACAGAAACAACAACTCACAATCCAAAAACAAGTTTAACAACAGAAACAACAACTATCAACCCAACTACAAGTTTAACAACAGAAACGACAACTATCAAACCAACTACAAGTTTAACAACAGAAACGACAACTATCAAACCAACTACAAGTTTAACAACAGAAACGACATTTATCAACCCAACTACAAGTTTAACAACAGAAACGACAACTATCAAGCCAACTACAAGTTTAACAACAGAAACGACAACTATCAAGCCAACTACAAGTTTAACAACAGAAACAACAACTCACAATCCAAAAACAAGTTTAACAACAGAAACGACAACTATCAAGCCAACTACAAGATTAACAACAGAAACGACAACTATCCAGCCAACTACAAGTTTATCAACAGAAACGACAACTATCAAGCCAACTACAAGTTTAACAACAGAAACGACAACTATCAAGCCAACTACAAGTTTAACAACAGAAACGACAACTATCAACCCAACTACAAGTTTAACAACAGAAACAACAACTATCAACCCAACTACAAGTTTAACAACAGAAACTACAACTATCAAACCAACTACAAGTTTAACAACAGAAACGACAACTATCAACCCAACTACAAGTTTAACAACAGAAACGACAACTATTAACCCAACTACAAGTTTAACAACAGAAATGACAACTATCAAGCCAACTACAAGTTTAACAACAGAAACAACAACTATCAACCCAACTACAAGTTTAACAACAGAAACGACAACTATCCAGCCAACTACAAGATTAACAACAGAAACAACAACTATCAAGCCAACTACAAGATTAACAACAGAAACGACACCTATCCAGCCAACTACAAGTTTAACAACAGAAACGACAACTATCAAGCCAACAACAAGTTTAACAACAGAAACAACAACTCACAATCCAACAACAAGTTTAACAACAGAAACAACAACTCACAATCCAACAACAAGTTTACCAACAGCAACAACAACTATCAAACCAACAACAAGTTTAACAACAGAAACAACAACTCACAATCCAACAACAAGTTTAACAACAGAAACAACAACTCACAATCCAACAACAAGTTTACCAACAGAAACAACAACTATCAAACCAACAACAAGTTTAACAATAGAAACAACAACTCACAATCCAACAACAAGTTTAACAACAGAAACAACAACTCACAATCCAACAACAAGTTTACCAACAGAAACAACAACTATCAAACCAACAACAAGTTTAACAATAGAAACAACAACTCACAATCCAACAACAAGTTTAACAACAGAAACAACAACTCACAATCCAACAACAAGTTTACCAACAGAAACAACAACTATCAAACCAACAACAAGTTTAACAACAGAAACAACAACTCACAATCCAACAACAAGTTTACCAACAGGAACAACAACTCACAATCCAACTACAAGTTTAACAACAGAAACAACAACTCACAATCCAACAACAAGTTTAATAACAGAAACAACAACTCACAATCAAACAACAAGTTTAACAACAGAAACAACAACTCACAATCTAACAACCAGTTCAACAACAGAAACAACAACTCACAATCCAACAAATTTAACAACAGAAACAACAACTCACAATCCAACTACAAGTTTAACAACAGAAACAACAACTCACAATCCAACAAATTTAACAACAAAAACAACAACTCACAATCCAACTACAAGTTTAACAACAGAAACAACAACTCACAATCCAACAAATTTAACAACAGAAACAACAACTCACAATCCAACTACAAGTTTAACAACAGAAACAACAACTCACAATCCAACAAGTTTACCAACAGAAACAACAACTACCAATCCAACTACAAGTTTAACAACAGAAACAACAACTACCAATCCAACTACAAGTTTAACAACAGAAACGACAACTATCCAGCCAACTACAAGATTAACAACAGAAACGACAACTCACAATCCAACAACAAGTTTAACAACAGAAACAACAACTCACAATCCAACAACAAGTTTAACAACAGAAACAACAACTCACAATCCAACAACAAGTTTAACAACAGAAACAACAACTCACAATCCAACAACAAGTTTACCAACAGAAACAACAACTCACAATCCAACTGCAAATTTAACAACAGAAACAACAACTCACAATCCAACAACAAGTTTAACAACAGAAAGAACAATTCACAATCAAACAAGTTTAACAACAGAAACAACAACTCACAATCCAACAACAAGTTTACCAACTGAAACAACAACTCACAATCCAACTGCAAATTTAACAACAGAAACAACAACTCACAATCCAACAACAAGTTTAACAACAGAAACAACAACTCACAATCCAACAACAAGTTTAACAACAGAAACAACAACTCACAATCCAACAACAAGTTTACCAACAGAAACAACAACTCACAATCCAACAACAAGTTTACCAACAGAAACAACAACTCACAATCCAACAACAAGTTTACCAACAGAAACAACAACTATCAAACCAACAACAAGTTCAACAACAGAATCAACAACTACCAATCCAACTACAAGTTTAACAACAGAAACGACACACAATCCAACTACAAGTTTAACAACAGAAACAACAACTCACAATCAAACAACAAGTTTAACAACAGAAACAACAACTCACAATCCAACAACAAGTTTAACAACAGAAACGACAACTATCAAGCCAACTACAAGTTTAACAACAGAAACGACAACTATCAAGCCAACTACAAGATTAACAACAGAAACGACAACTATTCAGCCAACTACAAGATTAACAACAGAAACGACAACTATCAAGCCAACTACAAGTTTAACAACAGAAACGACAACTATCAAGCCAACTACAAGTTTAACAACAGAAACGACAACTATCAAGCCAACTACAAGTTTAACAACAGAAACGACAACTATCAAGCCAACTACAAGTTTAACAACAGAAACGACAACTATCCAGCCAACTACAAGATTAACAACAGAAACGACAACTATCAACTTAACTACAAGTTTAACAACAGAAACGACAACTATCAAGCCAACTACAAGTTTAACAACAGAAACGACAACTATCCAGCCAACTATAAAATTACCAACAGAAACGACAACTATCCAGCCAACTACAAGATTAACAACAGAAACGACACACAATCCAACTACAAGTTTAACAACAGAAACAACAACTCACAATCCAACAACAAGTTTAACAACAGAAACAACAACTCACAATCCAACAACAAGTTTAACAACAGAAACGACAACTATCAAGCCAACTACAAGTTTAACAACAGAAACGACAACTATCAAACCAACTACAAGTTTAACAACAGAAACGACAACTATCAAGCCAACTACAAGATTAACAACAGAAACGACAACTATCAACACAACTACAAGTTTAACAACAGAAACGACAACTATCAAGCCAACTACAAGTTTAACAACAGAAACGACAACTATCAAGCCAACTACAAGTTTAACAACAGAAACGACAACTATCAAGCCAACTACAAGTTTAACAACAGAAACGACAACTATCAAGCCAACTACAAGTTTAACAACAGAAACGACAACTATCCAGCCAACTACAAGATTAACAACAGAAACGACAACTATCAAGCCAACTACAAGTTTAACAACAGAAACGACAACTATCAAGCCAACTACAAGTTTAACAACAGAAACGACAACTATCAAGCCAACTACAAGTTTAACAACAGAAACGACAACTATCAAGCCAACTACAAGTTTAACAACAGAAACGACAACTATCAAGCCAACTACAAGTTTAACAACAGAAACGACAACTATCAAGCCAACTACAAGTTTAACAACAGAAACGACAACTATCAACTTAACTACAAGTTTAACAACAGAAACGACAACTATCAAGCCAACTACAAGTTTAACAACAGAAACGACAACTATCCAGCCAACTATAAAATTACCAACAGAAACGACAACTATCCAGCCAACTACAAGATTAACAACAGAAACGACAACTATCAAACCAACTACAAGTTTAACAACAGAAACGACAACTATCAAGCCAACTACAAGTTTAACAACAGAAACGACAACTATCAAGCCAACTACAAGATTAACAACAGAAACGACAAATATCCAGCCAACTACAAGATTAACAACAGAAACGACAACTATCCAGCCAACTACAAGTTTAACAACAGAAACGACAACTATCAAACCAACTACAAGTTTAACAACAGAAACGACAACTATCAAGCCAACTACAAGATTAACAACAGAAACGACAACTATCAAGCCAACTACAAGTTTAACAACAGAAACGACAACTATTAAACCAACTACAAGTTTAACAACAGAAACGACAACTATCAAACCAACTACAAGTTTAACAACAGAAACAACAACTCACAATCCAACAAGTTTAACAACAGAAACAACAACTCACAATCTAACAACCAGTTTAACAACAGAAACAACAACTCACAATCCAACAAATTTAACAACAGAAACAACAACTCACAATCCAACAACCAGTTTAACAACAGAAACAACAACTCACAATCCAACAACAAGTTTACCAACAGAAACAACAACTCACAATTCAACTACAAGTTTAACAACAGAAACAACAACTCACAATCCAACAACCAGTTCAACAACAGAAACAACAACTCACAATCCAACAAGTTTAACAACAGAAACAACAACTCACAATCCAACAACGAGTTCAACAACAGAAACAAAAACTCACAATCCAACAACAAGTTTAACAACAGAAACAACAACTCACAATCCAACAACCAGTTCAACAACAGAAACGACAACTCACAATCCAACTACAAGTTTAACAACAGAAACAACAACTCACAATCCAATAAGTTTAACAACAGAAACGACAACTATCAAGCCAACTACAAGTTTAACAACAGACACGACAACTATCAAGCCAACTACAAGTTTAACAACAGACACGACAACTATCAAGCCAACTACAAGTTTAACAACAGAAACAACAACTCACAATCCAACTACAAGTTTAACAACAGAAACAACAACTCACAATCCAACAAGTTTAACAACAGAAACAACAACTCACAATCCAACAACCAGTTCAACAACAGAAACAACAACACACAATTTAACTACAAGTTTAACAACAGAAACAACAACTCACAATCCAACTACAAGATTAACAACAGAAACAACAACACATAACCTGGCTACCAGTTCAACAACAGACACAAGAACACACAATTTTACTACCAGTTTATCACCAGATACAACAACACACAATCCAACCACCAGTATAACAACAGAAACAACATATATTAATGCAACTGCCACTACCCACTCACCTGAGAGCCCTACAGCAGCAGAAGTATATGTCGATCCCTCAGAAGCATCGTAAGTGTGCGTTTACCAGCCATTTTAAACCTTAAACACCACTTACAGTCTACTAAATGATTCAATTAAATGTTGCAGGCACTCACTGTCCAGCCTGGAGTCTAAGATGGAGGAGATGGAGAAGAGCAATAAAAGCAGTGTGCCGATTGTCATTGGGGACGCTGTTGGGGTTCTTCATGTACAAGCCAAAGACATGGAGACCAAAGACATCGACATATGCTACTCCTCAAATAAAGCCAAAGTAAAATTAAAGCATTAGTTCTCCCAAAGGTTCTGTCTTTATCACTTGTGTGCTGCTGGGGATGTTTACCTCCACTCTGGGCTGATTCTGAGTCTTGATTTGGCCACAAATGTCTTGATTTTTGATTTGTGTTTGATTTTTGTTGACTATTCTTGTTTTGGGACATGTTTTCGGGAAATGTTTGAACGTTTCTAAAAACTCAACCATACACCCTGGGCAAATTGACCACTTTAATTATGTTGGGCTGTTTTTGCCCCATTGACTTTCATTATAATCACGTTTATTGATTGCAAAGCCATGACAGCAGATAACCATGCATTCTTGATTGGTTCTGGTTTTACCTGTTGAGAAGAGGGAACATGTTTCATTTTTACCTGTTGATCATCAGTAGCAGTGCAGTAAAAAACCATTCCGCCTTCAATATGCAGTACACGCACGCACGCACGCACACACACACCCACACACACACTGTAATCTGCTCTTTGACGCCACAGAACTCTTGTTTGAACATTTTTGCACAGGCCTATCTAAAGGGTTAATGCTGACAACTGATGTGCAGACCTGTGAAGAGATAATGCCAACCACAGAGCACTTTTAGAGGTCTCTATAATCTTAGACCAGGCCGTATCCTGAGCAGATACTGTGGCGATTATGGAGGAGTAGAGAGCATGAGACTGAGACATAAGACCCCAGTGACAGACGAGTCTTTGCATTGATTCTGATCACCCGTCAGTGACCTACTCACTCCTGCAACTTCTCCACCATGGACGTCCAACATTCTCCTAGACTGCAGCTCTGCACAAGACCATTGGCCAGAGGAGAAATGGTCGTGCCCAACCACAAGGTTTTTTTCTTTCACTTTGGTCAATTGGTGAAGGTTGTTCCTCACCACTGGCTGGCTTGGTTTTGGACTTGTAGAGCTGCGCATCGTTGGATTTGCTCTTCAGTGTTTGTACTCTCAGCAGTGAAAATTAAATCACACTGAACTGAGCTAAACTGAACTTCCACTATGAACACTGGACTGACACAGTTTCAGTTTACTAGAACTTCTATGTTCAGCTGCTTTGATACAATCTACATTGTAAAGATGAATTGAGTTGATGATCACAGTAAAAACGACACACTGTCCCTCTTCCCAACAGGGAAAACCAGCAACAATCAAGACAGCATGACAGTTAACAGTGCACAGGGTTATTTACTTGCCCTCTTGTCTTTTCAATCCCTGAGACCTTCATTCGTTTTCCAAACACAAATAGATGAATTCCGAGAGCTCTCTTGTCCACCATAGACAACAAAGGTCCTTACACATTCAAAGTCCAGTACAGGAACCAAAACTCTTCACGTGACTTCATCGGTTCAACTCAGTGATGGGAGAAATGAAGCTTTTCAAAGCTTCAAAACAACTGAGCCAAATGCTTTGCAGAATCATTCAAAGGTGTTTCGAAGCATTTGTAGCTAAACTTGCATTAAAATGGACTTTTTCAAAAACATTGCAGACTTTAAATTATAAATGCACTTAGCTAATTATCTAATATCATTAAATATTTAGTATATCTGGTATACTCTTCTAAACATGCCAACAAAAGACTATTAACTATTGTCCCATTTTTATTTTACAAATGTCTCATTAAAAGATAATTCAAGAGTTCACACTTAGCTGATGATTGATTATAAAGCTTGTTTGGCATGCTGTCCCGGAAGAGAGCCCTGAGCTCATCATATCCTCGAGCCCGGGGCTCCCTCGAGTTTGCAAGGCGAGAGGGGAGTTTGAGCTCAGGTAGATCTGGAGAACTCCCCTGCTGTAGTAGCTAATGAACAGATAGTGATCGCTCTTAAGAGATAAATACTTACTAGGAGCATGTCTATGGTGCCGATTTGGATTAGTCAATGAACTTAAACATTGGGAGGAAACCGGGGAACCTGGGGGAAACTCACGTGAGCACGGGGAGAATGTGTAAACTCCACAAAAAAATGACAGCTGGCCAGGTAAGCACTAGAACCAGTGACATTCTTGCTGTAAGGCAACAGTGCTAACCACTGGGCCACTGTGCCACCCATCTAGGAAGGAGGAGGAGTAGGGGTGGAAGGGGGGATTCTTCAAAATGAAGATGGCTGTTATATGGAACTTAGGGTATTTATAGGGGCTTAGGAATCGTCTGATTGGTGAATCATAGATTGAATAATGCAGGACCAGCTGCAAGCAATCATAAGGACGTGATCCTCTCCAAATTAGTTTATAAAAAAACTTCACATAAACTCTGAAAAAACTGATCTGAGATAACCCCCCCACCGCCCCCCCCCCCACCCCATAAAAATGCTGAAACATGTTCAATAATGACTTATTGCCGGCAATGCGAACCAAACTCCTGCTCTGTTCATACAGGGACGAGACAGCCCTTAACAGAGCACTCCTCCATGAACCGCCACCTTATTGTGGTGGAGGGGTTTGAGTGCCTGAGCCCCTGGTAGGGTGTGTTAGCTCTTAGGCGACAGGTCAGACAAAGTGCAGTCAAAAACCCCTTATGAGCGCAAAAACAGTGAGGACTGTGATGTTGCCTGGTATGGCGCAGTCCGAACCTTACCCTGGAGCGAAGGCCTAGGGTTGTGGCTTGTATGCGAAGGTTTAACCCTAAGAAGCGACGTGAGACCATCCTCCTACAGACCCACCACCTGTAGGGGGAGCCATAAGGAGCCGGTGCATTGTGGAATGGGAGGTGGTCGAAGGTTAGGACCATGACAACCTGATCGATATCTAAACCTGTTCATATATTCACCACTAGGCGGCAATCTGAACAAATCCCCATGAGTCATGTGGATTTTATGGTATTACACAGACCCCAATGGAGGGGTTTTACACATTTTTCCCCAATGGAAAAATGTTTTGAAACTGTAATGACATAATGAAGCCCTGTTTGCTGCAATTGCGCGATCATGCCAATTTGATATGCACTCCAAACCACTAATCTAAAACAAAAGATTTTGAAGGATCACATGATTACAGTTGAAGTCACATGGAACGTTTTGACTGTCTTTTCTGGACTTTAAATATGTCATGACACTTGCTGTCTATGGAAGATGAGGGAGCTCTGGGATTTAATCTAAAGTGTCTTAATTAGTGCTCAACACTGTTCCAATTTACTATGATCTTCTATGTGAAGCTGCTTTGACACAATCTACATTGTAAAAGCGCTGTACAAATAAAGCTGAATTGAATTGAATATGAACAAAGGTCTCAGGGATTGGAATTGTGAGCAATTGGGTGAGTAATTAATAACAGAATTAAAATTTTTGATCCCTTTAACACTGTTTCCAAACAATCGATTTTGTCCTCTGCTATGCACTTTGCTCAGTTGCTTTTGTTTTCGTTTTTAATATGATTTAACTTAAAAATTTAAGATAATATATATTTTTTACATTGTGTGTGCTTCTCTTTTAAAATCATTTCAAGAGTTCACCGTTAGCTGATGATTAATTATAAGCTACTTTGGCATGCTGTCCCGGGAGAGAGCCCTGAGCTCATAAGATCCTCGAGCCCGGGGCTCCCTCCCATTGCAAGGCGAGAGGGGAGTTTGAGCTCAGGTAGATCTGGAGAACTCCCCCGCTGTAATA
Organism: Danio aesculapii; assembly: GCF_903798145.1. NCBI lineage: Eukaryota > Metazoa > Chordata > Actinopteri > Cypriniformes > Danionidae > Danio > Danio aesculapii. The sequence continues at coordinate 20,119 of NW_026613754.1, read as the reverse complement.
ACCAATGAACAGCCAGTGATTGCTCTTGAGAGATAACCATTTACTAGGAGCATGTCTATAGTGCCGGTTTGGATTAGTCAATTAACTTAAGTTGCATGTTTTTTGGACGGTGGGAGGAAACCAGGGAACCCGGTGGAAACCCACGTGAGCACGGGGAGAAAATCCAAACTCCGCACAGAAACGTCTGCTGGTTTGGTAAAGCCTGTAACCAGTGATGTTCTTGCTGTGAGGCAACAGTGCTAACCACTGGGCCACCGTGTCACCCATCTAGGAAGAAGGAGGAGTAGGGGTGGATGAGGGGATTCTTCAAAACGAAGATAGCGGTGGTACGTAACCCAGGGTATTTGTAGTAGCTTAGGAGTCGTCTGATTGGTGCATTGATAATTGGATAATACGGATCCAGCCGCTAGCAATCATAAGCACGTGATCCTCTCGAATTTAGTTTATAACTAAACTTCACTTATATTCTTTGCTTCCATTGTTATTTTGCATGTGTAATTTGTGCATGTGTAAGTTTATTACTATTTTATGTAAAGAATGTTCGATTATAAAAGGTGGCATTTCTTCATTTCACAGGTTGTTGAGAGTCAAAGTGACATGAACTGTTCTTGGACTGTAAAGATTTCCAAGGAGGCTTTTGATAAATCCCGTCTGGAAAACAACGGAAGTGCGTTTGTTGGAGTTCTGCGCTTTAAGAACATGGGGAATAAGGTAACAAGTGCTGCTTTGTTTGTTTAGCTTTTTTCCTAAAATTAATGTTATATAAAAAATGCACAAATGTTTCTAGATCAGCGACATTCACACATTGCTGCTCTCTTTATTTGTGATCTAGAATCAAACTAAAAATTACACCATTCTGAATAATGAAGTCTATGGAATCACAATGAGAGCCAACATCTTCAACCTCAGCAACAATATTGAAATGCTCTTTACACAGAGCAATCCGGTAATAAGGGCTTTGTTGAAGAACTTCATTTATAATAATAATAATAATCACACACTGAGAACGAAACTAAACTCAAATGTGTTTTTACAGGCCGGTAATGTGTCCTGTAGTTCTTGGGATGGCAACGGTAAATACATTTATGGCTCCACATATCAGTTCACATCAACAAACTATAAAACTGGTCGCTCTTTTTTTCTATGCAGGAGATCCTGAGTGGACAAACTTTGGCTGTAAGACGATCAAAATCAACAACAGCACCATAAAGTGCTCATGTTCACATCTGACCTTCTTCGCAGTGCTGATGGTGAGAAGAAGAGTCATGTTTCAATTAAAAACACATTCAATCAGAAGCTTTTAGTGCATGTCTGCATGATAATGAACACAAGGTGACAAAATAACATTAACAAATGTATGCATATGAAATTAATAGATTTATATGTCTATAGATCTATACCAATATAGCGTTTGTTCTATAGTTTACATTGTAAACACTATCCTATTAGGGCTGCACGATATTGGAAAAAATGAACATTGTGATATTTTGTTTTTCTTCAATGCCATAAATATAATTTCACCAGATGACTTGAATAGAACAAATTCATAATTTCAGTTTAATTATTCTGCATAACATTCTACAAAATAACCATATGACAAGCTTATGTAAATGAATGCATGTGAATGAAATAAACAGTGCTTTTCTTATTTTCTGAGAAGTCCTACAGTATTCAGCCACAAAACTTGAATAATTAAATGCAAAATATCACTGTGTAATATTCACTGTACATTTAATTTAATTAAATATAAACAATCTTTGTAATCTAAAGCTGCAAATGTTAAAATTTCTTGTGCTTTTAAGCTCTGTTGAAATGCTTAATAATATTCACAGGTCTACAAACATTCATTTTCTTTTCGGCTTAGTCCCTTTATTAATCTGGGGTCACCACAGCGGAATGAACCGCCAGCTTATCCAGCATATGTTTTATATGCAGTGGATGCTCTTTCAGCTGCAACCCATCACTGGGAAACACCCATACACATTTACTCACACACATACACTACGGACATTTTAGCCTACCCAATTCAACTGTACCACATGTGTTTGGACTTGTGGGGGAAACCCACACGAACACAGGGAGAACATGCAAACTCCACACAGAAGTGCCAACTGACCCAGCTGGGGCTCGAACCAGCTTCTTGCTGCGATTGTGCTACCCATGGCGCCACTGTGCTGCCCAGGTCTAAAAACATGTAAATGATAAACTTTCACTACATTATGGATAAACTTTGCAATGACAAACTATTCAACTATAATAGCGTCTGGACATTGCACATGTCCGACTATTGCAGATGTGTACATTGCTATATCGATGCTCAAACGATATATTGTGCAGCACTATATACTATAGTAAAGTACTTGTGATTCTATGGTTGCTATGGTAACATTACAGTAATACAGTAATATAAACAAGTGACCCATACTGTTGTTTTACAAAACTATAGAGTATATTATACAACAATACACCACACTAGTAAATTCTAAAGTATACTACATAATTAATCACAATTTATCAGTTCAATACTATAATTTGCTAGAAAACTGATTAACAGAGAGTTATAGATGCTATAATATATACAGTAAAATACTAAAAACTACACTATTTACTATAAATCATGATCATATTTTACATGTGGAAAGTTTTTAAATATCATCTGAAGACCTTTTTTGTGTGTTTTCTCTCTGATTTCTCAGTCTCCGGTCACAGATGCAAACGCTGTAGCGCCGTATCTGGATTCACTGACCCTCATCTCTTCAATCGGCTGTGGGATCTCTGTGTTTTTTCTGTCCATCGCTCTGTTCATCCATTTTCTGCTGCGGTAGAGTCTATTAAAGCACTTCTTATAGTCAATGCTGTTACAAAGGTGTCATAGAGTGAATATGAAATCAAAATGGTTCTCTGATATACACTAGGCAAGGCAAGGCAAGGCAAGGCAAGGCAAGTTTATTTATATAGCACATTTCATACACAGTGGCAATTCAAAGTGCTTTACATAAACAGGAATGAAAAGAAACAAGTATAAGAGAAATAAAAACAAACATAAAAATGGTAAGAATAAAAATAAAATAAAAGCTGATAAAATGTGTTATAAAAGAATTAAAAAGAAGAGAAAAACATAGTAGTCGGACGTAGCACAGTGCTCATTCAGTAAAGGCACAGCTAAACTGATGTGTTTTCAGTCTTGATTTGAATGTGCCTAATGTTGGAGCACATCTGATCATTTCTGGAAGCTGATTCCAGCAACGAGGGGCGTAGTAGCTGAAAGCCGATTCACCCTGCTTTGACTGAACTCTTGGGATTTCTAATCTATTTGATCCTAAAGATCTGAGTGATCTGTTAGGTTTGTATTCAGTGAGCATATCTGTAATGTATTGAGGTCCTAGGCCATTTAGTGATTTATAGACCAGTAATAATACTTTAAAATCTATTCTGAATGTGACTGGGAGCCAGTGTAAAGACCTGAGGACAGGTGTGATGTGCTCTGATTTCCTGGTTCTGGTCAGAATTCTGGCCGCAGCGTTCTGGATGAGCTGCAACTGTCTGACTGTCTTTTTGGGAAGGCCAGTGAGGAGGCCATTACAGTAATCCACCCTGCTGCTGATAAAAGCATGAACAAGTTTCTCTAAGTCTTCACTTCACTACCTGACAATAGTCTTGTGGCCTATCCAAGTTTTAGGAACAGCAGATAACAACTTGACTTCTGGTTGATCATTTGGTATCAGAAGTGTCTCATATGAAAGGCAAAAGCCTCTAGATTTTGCTTATTTGAGCACAATAAAATCTGATCATGTCTTGATGTTGAATGATTTCATTAGGACAGTAAGGTCTGACTCTGCTTAGACTAAAGTCTGCTCACTGAACCTTCAATAATGTCCAGTATAGAATATGTGCTCATGCTGCAGTGGAAACAGAATGAATATTGTGTCTGACTCCATCATGAGCTTGGAGGACTGCATCCATACATCTCTGCAATGACTCAAATCACTGATTAATAAAGTCATCTGGAATGGTGAAGAAAGCCTTCTTGCAGGACTCCCAGAGTTCATCAAGATTCTTTACATTCATCTTCAATGCCTCCTCCTTCATCTTACCCCAGATGTGCTCAATAATGTTCATGTCTGGTGACTGGGCTGGCCAATTCTGCAGCAGCTTGACCTTCTCTGCTTTCAGGAGCTTTGATGTGGAGGCTGAAGTATGAGAAGGAGCGCTATCCTGCTGGAGAATTTGCCCTCTCCTGTGGTTTGTAATGTAATGGGCAGCACAAATGTCTTGATACCCCAAACCATGATTTCTCTTTCACCAAACTTGACTGATATTTGTGAGAATTTTTGGTCCATGATGGTTCCAGTAGGTCTTCTGCAGTATTTGTGATGATTGGGATGCAGTTCAACAGATGATTCATCAGAAAAATCTACCATCTGACACTTTTACAATTGATCAACTAGAAGTCAAGTTATTATGTGTTGCTCTTACAACTGAGATTGACTACAAAACTTTTGTCAGGTAGGGTTAGGTGTGTGGCTTAGGCAAGTGCGAAAATTGTCCAGAAATGCTGTTATATGTTCATTTATAAATAGAGAAATTTTCCCAAGAACTAAAAACTTGGTTCTGGCCATATTTGGAATGGTCATGAATAATAATGAGCCAGCTATGTTAATACGCTTATTTCACACGGCCGTCATTTTAAAGAACCAAAGCGAGGCTGCAGTGGGAAGAAACCCGGAAGTAAAGGACCAGCACTGTAAACAATGCATGCTGTGGACTACAAACCTCCAGCTGTTGCTGCGATTTCAAAATGCAGAAATGGTGTAAACGTCACTTAAATATCATTCAGTAAGTTTAATTTAAACAATTAAAAGCATATTCGCATCAAACAACATCACAATCTCTTTCAGAGTAATATGCTCAACTGTCCTCCTAGGCTTCAGTTTATGGCAGCAGGTAAACACTGTGGGGACGCTTCCCTATTTCAGCCTATGTAACCTAGTGAGCGATAAAACACTGCAGTCCTCTGTAGCACACCCTCGTGTTGTCTGTAATAGTGTTGTCCTGATACTGAAGTATTAAAACTGTCTATTTCCAACTAAGTTAACATTGAAGCGCCGCTAAGCGCGGATGGCTCGACTGATCTTCATGGCTGCTTCGCACTCCAGTCTCCGTGTATCTGTGTTTGACCTCAGTTTACCGCCCTTTACCCAGTGCAAACACAGATACACGGAGACTGGAGCGCGAGCGCGAAGCAGCCATGAAGATCAGTCGAGTCATCAAGCAGATCGCTCGGCTCGTCTGTGTTTGTACTCTGTAAACAGTGCAGGGTGAACTGATGACCTTCTCGGCCAATCACAAGCATTTCGTGAGCACGTGAACACAATGGCAAATCAGCGCTGTTTTAAGAGAGCCATCAAAAGTGCCCTAAATGTTAGCAGGAAATTGATGTTTTTTCTTTTAATTCAGTATCATGACTAGTCTAATATAGTGAAAGAATCAGTATATTAACTCGAGTTTGATAAATGGCATCTAAAACGTGTGTTTGGGAAAGAAAACGTTAGCTAACTTGTGCCATTTCCCTTAACTTAGCTGAAAATGAGCTCTGATATCCCTTTTTATTTTCACCATTCATTCAGAACGGACCTTAAGATATACAGCCAAGTACACAACGTTCTAATGTAGCTCCCAACAATACTTCCGGGTTTCTTCCCACCGCAGCCTCGATTTTGATTTTAAAAATGGCGGCCGCGTGAAATCAGTCTATAGATTAGATTAGATTAGATTCAACTTTATTGTCATTACACATGTACAAGTACAAGGCAACGAAATGCAGTTTAGGTCTAACCAGCAGTGCAATAGCAGCAAGTGCAGGATACAGGTATAAGTTATAAAGTGCAGTTATAGAAAAACTATGGTGATATTTACAGATGGATGTACTATCAACATTATATACAGGTAGTATTAGCTATGAACAGATTTACAATAAATGAATATATGTACAGGATGATATTAATAATCAGGAGTGGCAGATAGATAACATAATTACAAATGTCCATGTGCTGTGGGTATGTCCAGTTCAAGTAAATGAATCAGTGCAATGAATATGTGCAAACTTTAAATGTGCAAATGTTAAATAGTGCAGTGATTGTGAGGAGTATAAGTTAAAGGAATGTGGGAGTGTATTGGGGAGGCAAAAGAGTCAGTGAGGGGCAGAGTTCAAAAGGGAGACAGCTCTGGGGAAAAAGCTGTTTCTCAGTCTGCTGGTTTTTGTCCGGGGGAGCCTGAAGCGCCTGCCAGAAGGCAGGAGAGAAAACAGTCTGTGAGCAGGGTGAGAGGTGTCCTTAAGAATACTGCGTGCTCGGCGCAGACAGTGTTTCTTCTGGATGTCCTCAATGGTTGGCAGTGTAGTCCCTGTGATGCGTTGGGCAGTTTTCACCACCCGCTGCAGTGCCTTACGCTCAGCAACAGAGCAGCTTCCATACCAGACTGTGACGCAGTTGGTCAGGATGCTTTCTATTGTGCAGCGGTAGAAGTTCACCAAGACGGCTGATGAAAGCTGGTTCTTCTTAAGTTGCCTCAAGAAAAATAGGCGCTGGTGAGCCTTCTTGACCAGGCTGGAGGTGTTGGTGGTCCAGGAAAGGTCCTTAGAGATGTGGGTCCCCAGGAACTTGAAGGATGAGACAGGCTCAACGGCCATCCCATTAATGTGGATGGTATCATGCGAGCCTGATCGTCCCTTCCTGAAGTCCACAATGAGCTCCTTGGTCTTGCTGGTGTTAAGGAGCAGATTATTGTCGGTGCACCAAGTGGCCAGATGCTGTATCTCCTCCCTGTAGGCAGTCTCATCATTATTGCTGATTAGACCAATCACTGTGGTGTCATCTGCAAATTTGATGATGGTGTTGGATCTGTTCACAGGCCTACAGTCGATGGTAAAAAGGGAGTAGAGGAAGGGGCTCAGCACGCAGCCCTGTGGTACACCAGTGTTGAGTGTGACGGTGGTGGAGCAGATGTGGCCTGATCTAACATTCTGAGGTCTGTTAGTCAGAAAGTCCATAACCCAGTTGCAGAGAGACGTGTTGATATCCAGGTCTCTAAGTTTGATCATTAGCTTAGAGGGTATGACAGTGTTGAATGCTGAGCTGAAGTCAACAAACAGCATTCGTGCATAAGTGTTTTTATTGTCCAGGTGTGTGAGGACAGAGTGCAGTGCTATGGAGACGGCATCTTCTGTGCTCCTGTTGCCACGGTAGGCAAACTGATGTGGGTCCAGTGTGGATGGCAGAGAGTCTTTCAGATGTGCCAGGACCAACCGCTTGAAGCACTTCATGATGATGGGTGTGAGTGCTACAGGGCGGTAGTCATTCAGGCATGTTGGGCTGGAGTGTTTCGGCACTGGCACAATAGAGGTGGTTTTAAAGCATGTTGGCACAGTTGCTAGGTTAAGTGACAGGTTGAAAATGTCTGTGAATACCCCAGTGAGCTGTTCTGCACATGCTTTGAGGACGCGCCCAGGGATACCGTCTGGTCCAGCAGCCTTACGCACATTGATCCGACTCAGTGCGGTGTAGACTTCTGAGGAGGTGAGTGTGATAGTTGAGTGGTCGGTTGAGGTAGTGTTGCTGGTGTAGGGTTCTGTATTGTCTCTTTCAAAGCGGGCATAAAAGTCATTTAGCTCGTTCAGGAAGGAGACATTTGTGGCTGTGGGGGTGGACTGGCTGGGTTTGTAGTTGCTGATGGCCTGGATGCCCTGCCACATGCGCCGAGGATCAGAGTTGGAAAAGTGCTCCTCTAGCTTTAGCTTGTAGCAGTGCTTGGCCTTTTTGATGCCCCTCTTCAGATTAGCCCTGGAAGTGCTGTAGGCCTGTGCATCCCCTGATCTGAATGCAGTGTTGCGTGCCTTCAGCAGGAGGCGCACCTCCTTGTTCATCCATGGCTTTTGATTTGGGTATGTGGTGATCTGTTTCTGGTTTGTAACACTGTCTATGGTGGTGTTGATATATTCCAGAACAGAGGAAGTGTAACTGTCAATGTCTGTGTGAGAGCCACATGTGGCCTGGGAAGCAAACATACTCCAGTCTGTGTGTTCAAACCTGTCCTGGAGTGTGGAGTCCACCCCCGCTGGCCACACTTTGATGGTCCTTACTGATGGCTTCACACGGTTGACGATGGGTGAGTACTTGGGGGTGAGGAACAAACAAAGGTGATCTGATTGACCCAAGTGGGGGAGGGGGGTCACAGCATATGCTTCAGCCATGTTTGTGTAAACTTGGTCTAAAGTTTTGTTTCCCCTTGTGTGGCAGAAAATGTTTTGATGGAATTTGGGGAGCACTGTCTTTAAGTTTGAGTGATTAAAATCCCCCGCAACAATAAAAGCAGCCTCCGGGTGAGCAGTCTGTTGTTTGCTGATGGCTGCATGAAGTTCATTCATAGCAAGCTTGGCATCAGCGTCAGGAGGGATATAAGCAGCAGTTATTATGGTGGAGGTGAACTCCCGTGGCAGATAAAACGGTCTACATTTAACCATTAGAAATTCCAGGTTAACAGAGCAATGTCTCCCAACGACGACAGAGTTTGTGCACCAAGCTTTGTTGATATAAATGCATAATCCTCCGCCTCTGGTCTTACCGGAGTCATCCGCCGTTCTGCTCGGAATGTTTGATGCTCCGTTAGCGAGATAGCGTTGTCTGGTATCCCGCTGTTTAGCCATGTTTCTGTGAAAATCATGACATTACAGTTCCATAATCTTTTGCTGTGGTTGATGCGCAGTCGAATCTCATCCATTTTGTTCACCAGTGACCGTACATTGGCGAGAAAGATGCTGGGTAAAGAGAGCCGGTGTGGTGTTAGCTTTAGCTTAGCTCTTAGCCCGCCGCGCTTCCCCCGTCTTTGTTTACGTTCTCTGCGCCGCCTCCGAGCACTTCCGCCCGGCCGTGTAGGGCTCTGAGGCCCGGGTGTTCTGGCGATCTCAGGGATGAGTCGAAGATTGTTAATAAAACTGTCCGGAATGCACAATCCCATATCCAAGATGTCCTGTTGGGTGTACGATGTAAAGGCACTGCTGTTCTGCACGAACAGACCCGAAATGAGCAGGAATAATACTGCAAAATTGCAGATACTGGAGAGACGCTGAGCCTCGCGAACCGAACGCGCCGCCATCTTGTCTCGTCATCTGCCTTGTAAAATGACAATATTATCAACTGAAGTGCTGGAGAGTTTAGACTAAATTATAATTATACTCTACAAGATGGGCCTATAAAGATGTATATACAGTCGTACTTTAAACTTATTTTAAACAAATGAGTTTTTGAAAAAAATCGGCAAAAGAAAAAATCTAAAGAAATGAGCTAAGTGATATGACATGATGCATAAATGTGCATTGAACACTTGGCAGTCTACATGTGTTTTTGCCTCATTATAGGCATAAAGGGTTTCAAATTATCCAAAAAATACATTTAAACAGACCTTATGCCTCTTCAGAGGGTGCTAAATAAATATATACTTTGTGTATAGGAAGTGGTGTTAGTCAGGCCAGCAGGGGGTGCTTAACCTGCAGTCTGTCCTAATGCCCCAGTATAGTGAAGGGGACACTATACTATCAGTGAGCGCCATCTTTTGGATGAGACATTAAACCGAGGTCCTGACTCTCTGTGGTCATTAATAAGGGCATGACACTTCTGGTAGAGTAAGGGTGTAACCCCAGTGTCCTGGCCAAATCCCTCCATCGGCCCTTACCCATAATAGCCTCCCAATCATCCCCCTCCACTGATCAGTCTCTCCACTCCCCCTATAGCCGGTGTGTGGTGCGCGCACTGGCGCCGTTGTCCTGTGGCTGCCGTGGCATCATCTAAGTGGATGCAGCACACTGGTGGTAGTGTGGAGAGACCCCTTCTCTCCTTGCCCTCATGATCGTGAAGCACTTTGGGTGTATGGGTGTTTCATTCATTTTCAAAATAGGAGTTCCACATACACAGTAAGCATAATTCAAGCTTAGATATTCTTAAAATGAGGGGGTGAAATGATGCAAACCGTGTGGTCAGTCAAACTCAGCCCAGAGCGTGCATGTTCATGATCTTGTGTGCAATGTAACAGTCCATGCTTTGTTCCAATGAACCGGTTTTTCATTGGAATTTTACATTCATTTGCATGAGAATTACACACATTTATATGAGGAGGAGGAAACAATGATGTTTGAGGCTGACGGTATGTCATGTCCATGTACTGAACTGTTATTCAGCTATGCCTACGTGAAGTTGCTTTATAGTTGCCTACAGCAAGTTGTTTTAATTTGGACTGGAAATGACACAGTCTTCTCTTTAGTGTGGTTGATTTATAAACTAATTTAGAGAGGATCATGTGCTTATGATTGAGCATGGGCTGGTCCTGCATCAGCTCCACATATAGCGCCAATCAGATGAACACTGACTCACTAAAATAACCAGAGTTTTCCACTCCAGTCATCTTCGTCTTGAAGAATCCCGCCTTCCGCCCGACTCCTCCCCTTCTCCCGATAGGGTGGCACAGCAGCTCAGTGGTTAGCACTGTTGCCTCACAGCAAGAATGCCGCTGGTTCGACCCCTCTCCGGGCCAGTTGACACTTCTGTGCGGAGTTTGCATCTTCTCCCTGTGCTCGCTTGGGTTTTTCTCCGGGTTCCTCCAAACGTCCAAAGACATACACAAATTGACTACTCCAAAGTAGCATCTTAAGTCAAACTCTTAGCCAGCTTTATCTCAGCTATTCCTAACACGTTCACAAGCAGAGGAGTTCTCAAGATCTACCCAAGCTCAAACTCCCCTCCCGCCCTTCAAATGGGAGGGAGCCCCGGGCTCGAGGATATTCTGAGCTCAGGGCTGTCTCCCAGCATGCCAAACAAACATTATAATCAATCATCAGCTAAGTGTCAACTCTTGAAAAGAGTGATGCATCATTGTGGAAAAAAATATTTCTGAACAGTTATTTACATTTGAACAATAACTTTAAGTCAGAATTTGCCGGGGGTATGAATAAGTTTGAGCTTGATTGCATATATTCATTCCATGGCACTTTTAACTCAACACTTTGTGGATCCTCTAAAAATCAGCTTACATTAAAGACAAAACCACATGTTCTGGAGTGTTTGAGTCTATGATGTAATAAAGTGGATGAGCTCAGCCTCCACAGAAGATCGACGCCCACTTTTACTTCACTGCCTGTTCATCCCTGATTGATTTTAAAACTGTTAGCCAATTACAGCAGGAGTGATGGGAAATTCAGATCATTTTACAGACTCGGACTTTAAGCAAGATAAACAAATCTTTTTTCGAGTCATTTGATTAAATTTGGCAAAACCTTAAACAAGTCATAATGCAATAAGAAAGAGAAAATAATCATCTGTTTTTGTCTTTTGTCTATGATAAGCTAAGCTCACCTATTCTGATAAGTTTGAGTTGTTCGTTCACGTGGCACTGGCCAAGTTCAATCAATCTGTGTTATTAAGAAAAACAAAATAGTTTGCCCTTGTAATCTTTAACTAAAGTCTGCAAATGCACTTCCTGTTTGTTTTCAGTTAAATTCTCAGATTAGGGCTGTCTGAGGTAATAGGCGGGGCAAACACTTAACCACGCCCCTCCAGCTGCCAGTTTTGACAACAAACAGTAATGATAAGCAGGAGGAGTCTGTTAGGTCGTAATAACACGCCCCCAAACCATTTTCCCCATCTCTCTGAATGACACGTCTGATTTACTACATCCAATCAGCTCGCAGTAGAAAAAACAAGCCACGCCCACTGTTTTCTCATTTAATATTCTGTTTTTATAGGAACTGCATCACTATATGAAATTTAAGAAAAAAAGCTCAGCTTGCATCTGCACCCAGTCTGCAGCCAGACCTTCTTATTCTGGCAAGGCTTAAAACAGGACAGAAAATAGATAAATACTTATTTATATAAACTGAGGTTGTCCATGATCACTTTAAAGTAAAGATTCTTTCTCTTTCAACAGGAAAGCCAAATCCAATCAGGCTACGAAGATCCTGATCAACATGTTCGGTGCTCTGTTTCTCCTGAATTTGTCTTTTCTGTCAAACGAGAGCATGGCAAACTCAGGAGACAAGAATGCGTGTGTCTTCATAGCTCTGCTGATGCATTACTCCATGCTGACCACATTCACCTGGTTCTTCATTCAAGCTCTTCATATGTACTTATGGCTCATCCGACTGAACGTCTCTATCACAAACTACATGAGGAAGATCACCGTGTTGGGCTGGGGTGAGTGATGGAGCATATACAAGAGTTTAAAGCCAAAAGCCACAGTCAAGTTCCCACTTCTGTTATGATATTTAAAGGGCACCATTCATGCAAAATCTTCTGTAAGCTGTTTGGACAGAACTGTGTGTGGGTATAGGGTTTTCACAGTCATATTGGAGAGAGATAAACACAACAAGTCTCTTTTTTTTAATTACTAGATCCAAAATACCTGGGATTAGAGATTAGTGCTTATTAAATTGATTATGATGTGAATTAGCAGTGTGGTTTTCCTTGCCAACCGATATTGACAGGCACATATTACCATGTCTCAGTATTTACCTGTTATTAACACACAATAACATGTCTACAAGACAGAATTAGCAAAGAAACAGGGATTGACAGATCTGTCATAACTCTCTGTGGTCAAACTGTTCTTCAAGAAGCAGTAAGGGCTACACTTTGTGTTTTTATAGCATGCTGAACTTTTTGAGCTACATAATGTTACGGTAATAAGATACGGGGAAGGATCCAAAGATGCAAGTAAAAAGTTTATTTGACACAGTCAAAGTAACCAGACAGGACAGGGAAAAATGAGTGAGAGAACGAGGGGTAAGGGTGGTAGCAACCGGGAGACAGACAGACGATAATCAGGTCCAGCAGACACTCCTCACAGTCCTGAGCACAGACAGACATATATGAGCAAACACAACGAACTGACAAGGAAACAGATATAGACCCACTAATGAACCTAAGCTGTCGAGCTAATCAAAACAGCTGAGTACTGGCATGACACGTGACCATAACAATACACGTAGACAACCAAAACAAAACGAACCCACGTGACAAAACAGACGCTCCGGAAAGCGCACAAACCTGCAATCGTGACACATAATTCATAATTGCTGGAATCTGCACGTCTGCATAGTGAACACAACTATAAACGAGGACGCTTCAATTACACAACAGGAGTCTGTGGATGTTAATCGGGTTTATTTGTACAGTAGCATAATGGATCTCAACAGCATATTTACCTGTTTGGTTTACCACATTTACTGCAAGTAAATGAGCAAAAACAACACAACATGTTAAACGTGCGCAAGTTTGTGTGTGTCTGTCATTTTTGACATGTCATATCATGTCATTTTAATCTGCTTATCTGGGGCCGAGTCGCGGGGTCAGCAGTCTTAGGAGAGAACTCCAGACTTCCCTCTCAAGGCGTTTCCAGGCCAGCCGAGAGACATAGTCCCTCCAGTATGTCCTGGGTATTCTCTGAGGCCTCCTCCTGCTGGGACATGCCTGGAACATCCGAAACAGATGCTCGAGCCACCTCATCTGACTTCTCTATCTGACATGTTTATCCTAATATAATAATAATAACTCCTTACATTTGTATAGCGCTTTTCTGGACACTCAAAGGGTATGACGCGACGGCAGCCAGATTGCACACCACACACTAGCTGATTGGTGGAGGGGAGATTGAGATATGGGGATGGTTAGGAGTAGGGATGGGTACCGAAACTCAGACCTTTATTGGTATTGGTGCTACATTATAAAAGACTTAAGTATGGATAAGCTCTGACGTTAACAGTTCTGCTATTGGTACTAGAGAATTATTGCTGAATAAACTTTACTTACAGTAGCATAATTTAACTGATAAACATTTTCTAATTTGCGATATTTGATATCCGTCTTCACAGTTGGCAATCTCACATGAGAAATGGCAAAGCAATCTCACAGCAATTCGTAACTTTTTGATTTAGTGGCTAATTCGCATGAATTTGTACGATCGAATTCGTACAATTTCGTACGACTTGCTCATCACCAAATGACTGTTGGGGTTAGGGGCAGGGTTAGGTGCCACGCCTCCTTTTTAAAATCGTACATTTTGGTATGTCTCAACTCGTTTGAATTTGTACGAATTAGCCACTAAACTGACAAAACGTAAAATACTTACGTTTTCTCCTGAGATCAGGCTGGAAATGCTCATGCTTCTGGTGAGCCCGCCAAGTATAAAAGCCTTCACAGTTTTTGGCTGTGTGCGCGCGGACTCAGGAGGCTTGCACTAAGCGCACACTAGGGATTCAACGATTATAGATTTTGGTTGTTCGATTATAGTCTGAGAAATAGTCACGGTTTCACTGTTATCACGATTATTATGCATTCATTAATTTCAAAACACCACTAGTTTAGTAAATCACATGAAAACTCACATGAATATTTCAACCCAGGCTCATTCTGAAAACGTACTTCCACAGACATTTCTGGAGACAGCGAAATACGTCCCGGCGGCACGTTTTTCTGCAGTTTTTGTTTTCGCGAATCCGCCAGAGGTCGCCGTGTGCGCTTTTCGAGATCTCAAATTTCCCTCGCGAGTGCCATTCGCGCCTGTTGTTCTCGTGTAAACCCACCAGAGGCCGCTGTCGACTCACTTTTGGACAGACTTTCTGACCGACTGAGCGAACGATCGGCTGACCACCCTCCCCCTTCCCTAAACCCAACCAATTTTATCGGCTGACCCGCCCACCCGCTTCCCTAAACCCAACCAACACGTTTCAAAAGCAACCAAAAAAAATTAAAGCCCTCGTCTTTCCTCCTCATTCTCACCCTGCTATTCACTTGTTTGTTTTATATTTTGGATTCTGTTTTTTTCTTACCTGCTTTCTGGAACCGCTCTTCACCTGACTCGAACCCCCATCTTCGTGGTCAACTCCTCTCGGCATCTCAAATCCGCCGACGGTTGTGGCGCGCTAACGGGACAAACTGGTTGCAGCCGGAATGCCGTCCATACGGAGGTAAGCGGTCAGCTGGTAAGCGCGAAAAGGAACGGCGTCACACCGCCCCGCAGCGTTCGTTTAAAGAAATGAAATGCAGCCATGCGTACCTCCGCCTACGTAATTCGCTGTCTCCAGAAACGTCTGCAGGACTACGTTTTCACAATGAGCCTGTGTTGGAATATTTTAAAGTGTTATTTATTGCTGCTCAGAAACCAAATAATACAGCACAAAATAATATTAAAAACAAACAATAGTCCATTTCTCTCTTTGTGCTTAAAAATAAGTAACATTTTTGACATTTAAACAATTTTACACTGTAAATAAATGACAGGATAAAAAATAAATAATTAAAAAATAGTATTTGTCTAATACAGGGCAGGAAATGAACTGTTTTACGTGGTAGCACCGTTGCTCCCAACTTCAAAAATTGTAGGTGCGCCAGAAAAAATTTAGGGGCACTACCCAAAAATGTAGGAGCACCACTGCAAATTGTATATTAAGAGATTTATTGTATTTGAAAACAATGTCAATCAGGACTAACAAAAACCTGAAAAAACAAACTAATGCTGTGATGATTTACTGATATTTGAGCATTAATTCCAAAATTAATGTCTAATATTTATCAAATACTAATGATGGCGATGATGATAATAATACTAACAATGAATAACATTATCATGCTGCCTTGATTGTGCTTGAATGTGAGTTACCTGCTGTAAAAAGTCCAACTGTTTCATTATGACAAAGAAATCTATGGTTTGCATTAAACAAAAATGAAGCATTGCAGTAAGAAATGTTCATTTTGCACTATTGTTTTTATCCGCATGTCAATATAATAACCAGAAACCACTCTTTAAAGGTTTTGGTTTGTGTCATTTTAAATGCTCAGTCTCATTATGCTCTGATTTACATTTTTCTGTGTTAGTGGAAAAAAGCAGGCGAGTCAGCCGACACTATATATGAGGATATAGGATTCTTGCGATGACCACCTGCACAGTACCGTTCTTTGTCATGAGCCAAATTTTCAATTGAAACATAGTAAAGTCGAGCTTCTTTGGCAAAGATATATAGACTGTCAGATTTTACATTTAGCGTCCATTTGTGCTGAAAACGCAGTGAATGAAATGCATTGAGATTCGGGTCATTAAACAGCTGATCCACTCCGAGTCTTTCAGCACTCTCTCCAAAATCACTGGATTGATCTCGGCTGGCGGATCAACATTCACCGCATGATCGGCGCTAATATTAGTAACTTTAAATAGGTTTGCAAACCTGTGTACTTTTCATTGCTTCTTACTCAAACTTTTGCAGTTCCCGCGCTCACAAAAGCCCGGATCTCAACTAATGCGCTTGAAAAGTGTGAGTGCGTTGCACGATTAATTAACCGTGACGAATTAAATCGCGGTTAATAGTGATACCGGTTAATAGTGAAACCGGTTAATAGTGAAACCGGTTAATAGTGAACTGGTTAATTGTTGCATCCCTAGCGCAAACATAGCTTGTGACACAAACTCACGCCTACACAGCCCGTAAGCTTGTGAAGTGAACCAAACTGGTTATATTTCCCATGTGGACAGCGACAATGCCTGTTGTATCTTGTATAAGCGTAAACGCAAGCAATCTGGCTTAGTGAAAGTATTTTTAAAAAGTGCATTACTGCAATGAAAAGTTTTGACTGCCTAGCTACTAATGGTAACGTTACATCATCCACATCCTTTGCCAGCAGTCAATCCCCTAAATTAGTCTAATATTAATAGTTAAATAAACACACACATTCGGTTGCAATGAAAAACAGCTTTTTTCTGCAGTAGCCTTAATAAATCTTCAGCATTAATAATGTTTTTACATCAGCTGTATTTACAAATATAACCTATGAATAGTCTAATAATAAACTATGCTTATTAAGAAATTATAAAAAAATGCTTATCTTTACATTGCAAGATGCTCGAAAACTATATTATAGCACAGTGAACTCCCAAAACACTGTTAACTCATTTATGCCTTAATGAAAAATCATAAACATTATCATTTAACTGCATTTTGCAACTCAAAGAGGATATCTTCAACTGCACAATAAGCCATGAGCCATGAAAGATCACGACTTCTGCCAGAAAAGTCTAACATGTTGATTTTTCTCTAGAAGAATGGTTAAAAACAGTCATTTTATGTCGTTTTATTTTTATTGGTTTCATTTATTTCACATAAAAATGTAATAACAAAATAAAGTGTTGTTTATTCTGTTCAATTTGTTTTTTCTTTCAAAAAAAAACCCAATAAGAGATCCATTAAAGTCCCGAATTGATAAGTGGTATCGATAAAAGTAGTAATACTGTTACGATACCCATCCCTAGTTAAGAGGCCATAATGGACAGAGGCCAGTTGTCAAATTTGGCCAGGATGTTTGTTTACTCTTTTTCGAAAAGACTGGGATTTTTAACGACATTTTTCATATTCATAAAAGAAAAACACACTTTACACACATATGTAGACACAAAACCTGCTACAATTCACTCTGACCCCTCAAAACTGCTATAATAAATGCTCTGATAGATATTTTGACCTGAAACAAACACATTCTGGAGACACAAAGCACTTATTTTACATCTAGGCCTAAATTGGAGCCCTTTAATATTCAAAAAGCAGGTTATATGATATTTTAAAGTGTTAAAATATTGTGCTGAAGTCTCCTACAACTTTAAATGCATCTAAAATCAGATTTAAAAAAGTTATTTTCTCATCATTTTACAATGATTTCAATTCAGTGCTTAAGGTTTGTAAGCCCCTCCCCCTTGCAGATGATGATTGGTTAGCTGGCAAAATGGTAGGCGGGGATTATGCAAATGAGCTACTTTGATTGTGTTGATGTAGATTGTTAGCAGACAATTTAACAATATAACATTTCATTAAGGTGAGTCAGAGTTGACTCTTTTGAGAGACATTGTCTTTGTTTATCAGGCACTTTTTTGATAAACAACTCTACAGACGGTTTGCAGAGACCAGCTGCGTTATAAACTGTAAATAAGATATTATTTTTCCAAAACCCACTTGACCAGATCTTGAAGAACTCAATTAATTGGAATTAATGAAAAGTATTTTATTACACTGTAGTTTCTATTCATTTTTACTTGTTTTATCCTAATATTTGCTTCTCAGTTTAGGTTATGTTTTTTGAACAGTTCATTCAATTTTAATTTCAGTTTTAGTTATTTTAGTATAATCTGAATTAAAATGAGAAGCATTGCTTATTTGTTGTTTAATGTTGCTTATTTTATTATCTCAAATGAAAAGGCTATTATGGATTCTATTTATTTATTTATTGGGGGTTTTCTGTGTATCATCAGGTTTTTCGACACCGATAGTCGTGGCTGTTCTTTCTACAGGAGGATATAATGCAGTGACCCTGAACTCAACATCTGGAAAAATTGCTCAAATGTAAGCAGTTCTTTAATGTAATGCAATTCTCTAACATGCTACACACTTATAGCCCTGATTTTCACTCGTCGACAGGTTCATTTGTCAACAAATCATGCTGTGTGAGTGTTGACCTATACAACCAATCAGAAAGCAAGATGAAGGTCAGCGTTAAGTTCGGGATTAGTTATAAAACACAATATCAGAATAAATAAGCTTTACAATAACGTCAAAGAGAAACAAAGCAGAAACATTTGCCTCTCTCAACTTTTGATCTCACATGTGACCTGAAGTTATTTACCCCATACTTCTCACATGCACTTTCAAACAATAAAAAATAAAAGTTTTCAGTGATTGTTTCTGTTGAGGCAACTGAACACTACCTCAGATAGTCACGCACTGTGAAAACCAGTGTTGAGGAAAGTTACTTTTGAAGGTAATGCATTACAATATTGAGTTACTCTCCAAAAACGTAAACTAGTTGTGTAACTTAGCTACTTTCTATGATAAGCAATGCATTATCTTACTTTTGCGTTTCTTTTGTGTTACTTTTTCTTACCTGGCTGAGGCTTGATCTCTTTCAGAAGTTGCACAAATATTTTTTAACTATTAAATTAACATCACACAGTATAACCTTCATTTACTTAAAAATGTTGGATCCAGAGCTATACATTTTAGATTTGATATTTATCTTTGATACAGATATATTTTAAAGTAATGCATTATTTAATTTTTTTAAGAGTACACACTTTTTGATTGTGTACTTGTCTATTTGTGTCTACATATGTGTGTAAAGTGTGTTTTTCTTTTATGTATTTATTGTCTTTCACATATCTTTTGTCTTTTACGCATTAATTATCAACACTGTTAATAGTATATTGTTTTGGAGTATGTCATTGTACAGTATTTTGCACTGTCTGTACTTTGCACTGTCTGTGTCAGGGTTTCAGGAAGGGAAAGGGTGAGGACTCAAGTGCAGGAACTCAAATGTGTTAATTAATAATAAAAATAAAACAAAAAGGGAACAAAAACAACCCTGAGGGGGAAAACCTTAACGAAAAAGGCAAAAACAGACTAGACTGGGCTGGCAGGCAATAATCGATGATGAACTGCAGTGGCGGTTTAAGTTTAAATGGCACCCTGGGCGAAACCACCCCAAACATACCCCCTCTCCATATGTGGTTGACTTTATATATTTTAAATATATACATTTAAAATAATTATTATAAATACATTTATTTATTTTCAATAAATATAACAATTATTATTATTATTATTATTGCTATTATTATTATTATTGTTATTATTATTATTATTATTGTTGTTGTTGTTGTTGTTGTTGTTGTTGTTGTTGTTGTTGTTATTATTATTATTATTATTATTATTATTATTATTATTGTTATTATTATTGTTATTATTATTATTATTATTATTATTATTATTGCTATTATTATTATTATTATTATTATTATTATTATTGTTATTGTTATTATTATTATTATTATTATTATTATTATTATTGTTATTGTTATTATTATTATTATTATTATTGTTATTATTATTATTATTATTATTATTATTATTATTATTATTATTGTTATTATTATTATTATTATTATTATTATTATTATTGTTATTATTATTATTATTATTATTATTATTATTATTATTATTATTATTATTGTTATTATTATTATTATTATTATTATTGCTATTATT
>NW_026613753.1:25000-43413 GCF_903798145.1 Danio aesculapii | reverse complement strand
GCTACTTTTCAAAACAATGAAGCTGTAATGTTGCACTTTAAGATTAATTGTTCGTGTTTTTTATGTTGTTCATGATGATGGCTTGCAAGGTTTGTCATAACAAATGCTTTTCTAGTAGTCACTGAGCACAAGACTGCAGACATACAGCAAATACTACCATAATAATCTATAAAGGCGAAATTTGTGACTATCCCTGCTAATCGGAATTGTCAGAACACTCAGTAACATTCCTTAAAAGTAAATAGATGTAATGTAATTTAAATAAATACATAATATGAATGAATCAATGAATTTGTAAAAAATATTATAATGATAAAAACAAACAATAATTATCATTAAATGCATAAATTAATCAGTAATGCATTTAAATGTAAATGTTAACATGCAACATTAAAATAATGTTAAAATAACGTTACGTGTAGAATTGATTTAACAGTATTCCAGAACATTTGTTAGTTTTTGATGAATGTTTTCATTATTTTAATAGAAAAACATCCTTAGAACATTAAATAATAAAATGTGCATTGAATTAGAGCATCAGGTGCAGTGGGTAGCACGATTGCCTCACAGCAAGAAGGTCGCTGGTTCGAGCCCTGGCTGGGTCAGTTGGCATTTCTGTGTGGAGCTTGCATGTTCTTTTCATGTTCGTGTGGGTTTCCTCCGGGTGCTCTGGTTCCCCCCAAAAACATGTGGTATAGGTAAATTGGATTGACTAAACTGTCCGTAGTGAGTGTGTGTGTGTGTGAGTGTGTATATATGTTTCCCAGTGATGGGTTGCAGCTGGAAGGGCATCCGCTGCGTAGAACATATGCTGTATAAGTTGACGGTTCATTCTGCTGTGGCCACCCCAGATGAGTAAAGGGACTAAGCCGAAAAGAAAATGAATGAATGAAGTTATAAATATCTAACGATACATAATAAATAAATAAATGTATGAATAAATTAATCAATGAATAAATAAATAATAAAAAATGCAAAAAATCAAGTATAAGAAATGTTAAAAAACTAACAAATGGATAAATAAATGTATTAATAAATAAATAAATTATGATAATACAAAAATGTAATATTACTAATGATAAATAACTAATAAATAAGAAATAAATAAACTATAATGCTAACATATAACTAGCAATAAATAAATAAGTGTAGAATTAAATACATTTTATAAATAAAAAATATAAAAAAAACTGAAATAAAATAAAAGTGATAAATAACTAACAATAAGATGATAAATAACTAGCAATAAATAAGTGTTAATAAAAAAATAAAATAGTGTAAATTATAAAAACTAAATATAAAAGAATTACATCTATCAATAAATGTGTAAATTAATAATAAATACATTTAAATGTAAATGCTAACATGCAACATTAAAATAATGTTAAAATAACATTTTGTATAGAATTGATTTAACAGTATTCTTGAAACATCTTTAGAACATTTGTTAGTTTTTGATGAATGTTTTATTAAATTATTTTAATAGAAAAACATCCTTAGAACATTAATAAAATGTGCATGGGATTAGAGCGTCAGGCGCAGTGGGTAGCACGATTGCCTCACAGCAAGAAGGTTGCTGGTTCAAGCCCTGGCTGGGTCAGTTGGCATTTCTGTGTGGAGTTTGCATGTTCTCCCCATGTTGGTGTGGGTTTCCTCCGGGTGCTCCGGTTTCCCCCACAGTCCAAACACATGCGCTTATAGCGTAATTTATTAAGCTAAATTGACCACAGTGTATGAGTGTGAATGCAAGAGTGTATGGGTGTTTCCCAGTGTTGGGTTGCGGCTGAAAGGGCATCCGCTGCGTAAAACATATGCTGGAATAGTTAGCGGTTCATTCTGTTCATTCCACTGTGGCGACCCCTGATAAATAAAGGGGCTGAAAAGAAAATGAATGCATGAATGTTCTATGTTAAAAATAATGCTGTGAAACATTAATCAAATGTGACACTTGAAATGTTCTAAAAACTGTTCTTAAAAGCAAAAAATAACAAACATTCAACTAAAAGCAATGTCATTTTGTTAAATGGGAACCTTTTTATCTTGTGGTGTACATGGAATAAAACTTCTTTTATGGTACATCATTCTGTGGCATAGATATACACACTAGATATCGCATACGGACCCTGAGCATGCGTCAATAGCACCGCCACATTTGTACAGTCCTCCCAGGACAAATATCATTCAACCGTACAAGTCAAGACTAAAGCCAATGTGAAAATGCTGGACTTAAGTGATGTTTACGGGTGTAGTAACAAGCAAACAAAGAAAACAAAGCATGAAGGCAGAACATTTCATAAGATTTCGTTTTTTACGATTTTTAATGTTACGAACTTTTGTGCTCAGTAAGTAACGTTATTGATGATAATACAGTCACTTACTGTATTAAAGGGTGCCTGATAACTAGGCCCACACGGAATCTGCACGCACAGAATTCCGCAGGTTTTCAGCCCATCAGTAATTCTGTTTATTTACTTGAGTAAATGTGTGTAAATCTATATTTTATAATTTTTTTTATTAATTACATTAATATTATTGAGTATTCATAACGGAGATTCATTTACAAACGAATCGCTTCCTCTGTTAGAATGAGAAGTGAAAGCTGGAGAGGGAGGACACGGATTACATCAAATTTAACAGGGAGGGAGGATAATACATTTCCAATCAATTTTAAGTCTCATCTTGCATTTTCTTTAAGAGTCAGTTGCGTCGGGCCTTGACACCTTTGCTATTTACATTCCACGTCACTTCCGGTGTGTGGTACATTCCCTTTCCGTAAGGAATCTGTAATAGTAAATTTGTTTCAGGACTTACTGCATCACTCCATCAATGTCTTCAATATTTTAAGGAGGGCCACTCGTATGCTGTAATCGTGGACATGATGTCAAGTCTACACGGTGTAAACATCTGCTTAACGACTCTTCAAAGTAAGCTGACTGAAGCCGGTGTTACGGTTTAACTGGTGTCTCTTAACTGGTGATGTAAACTATTCACGTTTGCAGATTCATCACTTTTTCACAGCAACAAAACATGCCCATACCAAATAAAGATTCTTATTACTGGGTGTCAGTGTAAACATTATTGATTTTAATATTTCTGTAGCAGAACAGTATATAACCAAAACTAAAGTAAATAAATAATAATAATTGACATGTCACTAACGGGATTCGAACCCAAGTGAAAAGGTTCAGCGCAGGTATCAACAGACTTATCTTTATCAGTCAACATATGTCGTGCTGTGATTGTTTCCATGTACTCTCACACTGAGATTTTCTCAGAATAGCTCTAAATGACAAAGGATGTTTTATCGCAGTTGATAAAACCATGATTTTTATTGTTGTAGACGTGTTAACCTGTGTCTACAAAGTCACACGAGCTGATATTTCCGGTGTGTGGTACATTCCCTTTCCGTAAGGAATCTGTAATTGTAAGTTTGTTTCAGGACTTGTAAAAGTGTTTTGCATTTTGTTATTTTTTTCTGAAATGTAAATTTGTTTCATCCTTGGTAAAATAGTTTTTATTATGTAATTGTGTCTTATGATCGGTAAAAATGTTTTTCAAAATATAAATTTGTCTCGAGCTTTGTAAAAGTGTTTCACACTTTGTAATGTTGTTTTGCACTTCCCAGCCACTGTAGCGTAGGCACTTAACTTTCACTTAACACTTAGCTCTGCGCTGGACTGCGCTGCGCTATTTCAGTTTTTCAAAATAGCAACACGCCAGCAATGCGCCTTAACACACCTCCTTTTCAGATCAGCACATCCATGAGTCCACAAAGTGGCACAAATGGATTTGCTATTTAAACAACGTACCACAAAACGGGAAAATTAGGGTTACGCTGGTCTGAAAATAGCAGATATAGATTTTCCGCAGAATTCCGCAGATTTTCAGCCCATCATTAATTCTGTTTATTTACTTGAGTAAATGTGTGTAAATCTATATTTTTTTATTTTTTTTATTAATTACATTAATATTATTGAGTAAAATGAAAATGTTCACTTGATTTATATACAATGCAGTTTGTACATTTTCTGTCTTTTAGAGATATTATATGAGACACTTGCTTTGTTTACCAAATAAAGTGAATCTAATTGGATTTGCATTTTAAACATTAAATAAATGTCAAAAAGATATGATTTTGTATTTCCCATATTAAGGTTTTAGTTAAGAAACTCCCAAAATAATTCAGCAGAAATTCGCAGATTTTTACCAAAATTCTCAGCAGAAATGGCAAAAAACGTCTGCAGATTCTGTCTGGCCTTATTTATAACTAGGCCCACACGGAATCTGCGCATGCAGAATTCGGCAGATTTTCCGCAGATTTAAGCAGAATTCCGCAGATTTTTAGACCATCAGTGATTCTGTTTATTTACTTGAGTAAATGTGTGTAAATCTATATTTATTCGTTTTTTTTTATTAATTTCAGTAATATTATTGACTAGTATGAAAATGTTCATCTGATTTATGTACAATGCAGTTTGTACAGTAATATTTTCTGTCTTTTAGTAGAGATATTATATGAGAGACTTGCTTTGTTTACCAAATTAAGTAAATCTAATTAGATTTGCATTTTAAACATTAAATAAAAGTTAAAAGATATTATTTTTTATTTCACATATTAAGGTTTTAGTTATGATACTCCCGAAATAATTCCGCTCAAATCCGCAGATTTTAATACAATTCTCCGCAGAAATAGCAAAAAACGTCCGCAGATTCCGTCTGGCCCTACTGATAACATAGCAGTGCCTGCGCCTCAATGTTTTACTGTCCACCAGGGGCGTCGCTAGACCCAATTCACTGGGGCACGTGCCCCAGTAAAAATCTCCAGTGCCCCAGTAAATGCTTTGAGATATGATTTACTTAATATGCAAGTGTATTTATTAAGAGTGGTAATTCCGAAATAAAGACGGTTATTCTCTATGTGCAACCGAACCAACGCTGGTGAAAGCAATGTAATCAAAAAGCAAACTGACACATCTCAGCTTGTGCGCAGAGAACACACGCGCCTCTCGCACACGCTGCTCTTCTGCTGGTGCGAGTCCCGGTAGTTAACATGCGCGCCAAAAAAGCAGGCTACCTGCTTGTTACGCGCCGCTCATGCGTTGTAAAACCGGCGTAACAGCCTTTTTTGTTTTGCAAATCGACAAAGTTTAAACAATATGATGGTGATCTTACTAAGCACGCATCCTGATAGATTTATTTTGTATGAAGCAAAAAGGAGGGATGAAGAGTCAGGGAGGTAGAACTTAATAAACCTAATTATCTGCCATGTGTCAAATCTAAGACAACAGATAATTCTATAACACATCTTCTTTTTTTGTATTTTATTGAATTGTCTAAAGAATTTCACTCAAATGAAATTAATATTCATGCAAAAGTAATTTCTTAAATGATCTTAGCATATCACTTTAGTTGTCTTAACATTATTTTCCAGTTACATTTGAAATTATTTAGAAGAATAATTTTAGAATAATAAGAATACTTTTATTTATAATAAATATATTATATTTATAATAAAATAAGGAGGTACCTGCCCCAGTAGAGCTTTATGTCTAGCAACGCCCCTGCTGTCCACCCTAAATTATTGAATACTACAAATGTTATATACCATTAAGATCACAAAGGTGGATCTGCACATTGAGGCGTAGAGATATCGATGGTTCACACAAGTCATTCATAACGGAGATTCATTTACAAATGAATCGCTTCCTCCGTTAGAATGAGAAGTCAAAGCTGGAGAGGGAGGACACGGATTACATCAAATTTACCATGCACACAAACACATGCTATTTGTCTGCAATACCTGTACGGTCACTTATCCATCAATGTAGAAAAGTAATGTAAAATTATAATTTTCGTAATTTAAAAAAATATTTGCATACTGACCACCGGGAAAACTCCCGATCATAGATATATGCATATATGTGTATAAATGTCTGGCTCTGGATGGCCACAGTCCTCCACTGCACCTTGGTCTCACATTCATTTCAAAGGAGGGCTACCCTGTACTAAAATGGCGGCTCTATTGACACATTCCTTCCAATTGACAACAACAGCGTAGGTGACATCTAATGTAAATATATATGATTCTGTGGTATATCTCGTCTTACCGCCCAGCCCTACTTTTATTTTAGGTGGACTGTGATGCATATACTTTTACCTCAAAACAAAGTAATACAAGAAGCCCATATAATTCTCAGTGGATGTTTGAAAGTTGTCTGACATTGTGTGCCTGCACGATATTATACATAGTAGAAAACTAATGGCGTTTTGATGTACTTGTGTGTGCACACAACACAGCATGATGAATCTAGCTTTTTCCTGTTATGAACAACAAAGTGTTTGTGCACATGTGAAATATACTGTAGCTGGTTTTGTCATGACAACATTTTCTTTACTCGTGTAACAGAGTAAAAATAATGATTAAATTCATGCTTCAATTGGGACAACTCCCCATTGGTTGTTGCACTGCTTGCGATCGCGTCCATCATGTTAGGGGGCAGTGTTACGTAATGACTAGCAGTTTCGTGCAGCCTCTCTGCTGCTTAGCTGCTTTGATGCTCTTGTCCTGTTAATTGAGACAAACTCTGTTTGTTTCATTTAAAGACACTCACATATCATCAGAGCTGCAGATTAATGTCTTGATACCTCAGGCTGTTGATGTTGCCATCCACTCTGCAGGTCTCTTGCATGCCCCTATACTGAATGTAACCCCAAACCATGATTTTTTCTTCACCAAACTTGACTGATTTCTGTGAGAATTTTGGGTTCAAATAGGTTCAAATAGGTCTTCTGCAGTATTTGTGATGATTGGGATGCAGTTCAACAGATGATTCAAGGGAAAAATCCACCTTCTGCCACTTTTCCAAATGATCAGCTAGAAGTCAAGTTAATATTCATTGTTTTTACAACTGGCATTGACGACAAGACTTTTGTCTGGTAGTATAGGTCCCTTTTAATCAGAAGATCATAATAAAGCTACAGTAGATCCTTCTCAAGTCTCTTTTTGTGATAACAGAAGCAGTTTCATTGCATGCCTGCTTCCTGGAAATTCAGGCACAGCAAACTAAAAATTGCATGGACAACAAAATGCCATAGTGTTGGGTTAACTCTTATAATAAGCAGCAAAATTGCATCATTGCATTAGACTGCAATGCTACATTGGACCCAAACAGACTTCCAGTGTTTCATCAGTGTGATGTCACATGCTTGCTCTGTAGACAGCTAATTGGATTGAAATGCTGCTGTGCGTATTTGCATGCACACAATGCAGCATGGCAAATCTTGATTTTTCTGATTGTATTCCACAGAATCGTGATGCACACATTTGCAGCGTACTGTAGCTTTGTCGATTATGATGGTGGAAATCTCATTTTGTCACAGATGCCTTTATATTGCAGTTCAAAGCAAGTGCAATGCTAAAACACTGGCATCCTTTCAGTAATAAACAATAAAAACACTTTGTGCCTTGGATCAAATGTATTGGATCACAATAGCTTTGTTGTATGACTGCTTTAGGCAAATTCCAACTTGGGTGACCAATCAAATGCATGTGCTTTTGCCTATATTTTTGTGAAACCACATAATTTCCCCAATTTCTGTTTAACGGAGAGAAGATTTTTTAACACATTTCTAAACATAATAGTTTTAATAACTCATCTCTAATAACTGATTCATTTTATCTTTGCCATGATGACAGTAAATAATATTTAACTAGATATCTTTCACGATACTAGTATTCAGCTTAAAGTGACTTTTAAAGACTTAACTAGGTTTATTTGGCAGGCTATGGTAATTAGGAAAGTCATTGTATAACAGTGGTTTGTTCTGTAGACAATTGAAAAAATATTGTTTAAGGGGGCTAATAATATTGACCTTAAAATGGGATTGAAAAAATAAAAACTGCTTTTATTCTAGCCGAAATAAAACAAATAAGACTTTCTCCAGATGAAAAAATATTATAGGAAATACTGTGAAAAACTTCTTGCTCTGTTAAACATCACAGGAGAGTTCATAATTTTGTTGCACTTTAACTTATGATTGACTGCAGTTTTTAGGTAAAATGAACACTAGGGGGCAGTTTGACACAAAAAGTTTTGTTCTTCTTCATGTCATGTCATGTCATGTCATTTTCATCTGCTTATCTGGGGCCGGGTCACGGGGGCAGCAGTCTTAGGAGAGAACTCCAGACTTCCCTCTCCCCAGACACTTCCTCCAGCTCCTCTGGGGGGATCCCGAAGCGTTCTTAGGCCAGCCGAGAGACATAGTCCCTCCAGCGTGTTCTGGGTCTTTCCCGAGGCCTCCTCCCGGTGGGACATGCCTTGACCACCTCCCGAGGTAGGCATCCAGGAGGCATCCGAAACAGATGCCCGAGCCACCTCAGCTGACTTCTCTCAATGTGGAGGAGCAGAGGTTCTACTCCGAGCTCCTCCCGGGTGACAGAGCTCCTCACCTTGTCTATAAGGGTGTGCGCTGCCACCCTGTGAAGGAAACTCATTTCGGCTGCTTGCATCCGAGATCTTGTCCTTTCAGTCATGATCCAAATCTCAGGACCATAAGTGAGAGTAGGAGCGTAGATTGACCAATAAATCGAGAGCTTTGCCTTTCAGCTCAGCTCCTTCTTTACCACAACAGACTGGTACATCGACCGCATTACTGCTGCCGCTGCACCAATCTCTGTCGCTGTCAATCGCTGTCAATCTCATTCCATTCTTCCCTCACTCGTGAGCAAAACCCTGAGATACTTGAACTCTTCCACCTAGGGTAAGGACTTTCCTCCAATCTGGAGATGGCAAACCACCTTTTTCTGGTGGAGCACCATTGCCTCGGACTTGGAGGTGCTGATTCTCATCCCAGCCGCATCACACTCGGCAGCAAACCGCCCCGGTGCATGCTAAAGGTCCATGTTCGAAGAAGCCAACAGAACAACAATAATAGAAATTATGAACAGAATTGGTGTCAAAGGGCAGCCCTGCCGGAGCCCAATATGCACTAGAAAACAAGTCTGGCTTATTGCCGGCAGTGTGAACCAAACTCCTACTCTGTTCATTCAGGGATGATACGGCCCTTAACAAAGCGCCTCTGACCCCATACTCCCAGAGCACCCTACACAAAATGCCACGAGGGACACGGTCGAATGCCTTCTCCAAGTCCACAAAACACATGTGGACTGGTTGGACATACTCCCATGAACCCTCGAGCGCCCTGGTGAGAGTATAGAGTTGGTCCAGTGTGCCACGGCCCGGACGAAAACTGCATTGTTCCTCCTGGATCCTAGGTTCAACCATCGGCCGAATCCTTCACTTCAGTACCCTGGCATAGACTTTCCCAGGGAGGCTGAGGAGTGTGATCCCCTATAGTTGGAGCACACCCTCTAGTCCCCCTTCTGAAAAATGGGAACCACCCCCCCAGTTGCCCAGTCCAGAGGTACTGTCCCCGACCTCTGTGTGACTAATTATATTGACAGGGACATATTATCAATGAAAAAAGGATTCTTTTTGTACATTTCTTTGCATGAGACCAAATAAATACAAGGCAACTTATGCCTCAGATAACATTTGCCTCAACTTTCTATCTTCATCCAGTTCCGTTTCCTCGTAGCTCACTTTGTACAGTGATTGCACTAGGTTTGAATTCACTGAAGCATGGCTCCATTAAATATTTAACATTTCTCTTTTGTCTGTTTTTAAAAACACTATTGGTTGGTTTTAAGTCAGTGGTTCGCTGGTCAGGTGATCTATACGAAAAGCTCCGCCTTCTAGATGTGTACACAAAGGATGTTTATCTTACAAAAAAATGCTCCCTAATGACCCATTTCCTCTGAGTGGCACGGTACGGTACAGTTCAGTATGGGTCACTTTTATCAGGCTTTTGTCTCCACTGCCAAAGGGTACCAATGGTACCCTTTTGGTGGGTGTGGTGTTTGATAGAAAGTTTCAGTCGACATCATTCTCGCTCGAGGAAACATCAAAGTACGGGTCGTCATTTTTCACAAAACAGATGCTTTAGTTCACACTTCTGAACACATTCAGGTGCTGCTTGTCAATTCGACAAGGCTTCTATGTTAGTTCTTGCTGTCAATTGTGGAAAAAATGAGCGATAAAAGGTTTGTGATAAACCGCAGTGACAGCTGCACCATGTTGACGTGCGTGCACGCGAGGGGGAGTCAGATTTGTCCGGGAGTCAGATTTCGATACAATACCGGCACTGTATGTTCCTCCACATTTGTGCAAGTGGAGCTCACGTGCTACCTTGGAGGGGTCTGTTTCGCGCAGAATTCGCACGTGTGGCCTCAAACCATATCAATATGAACGATATTCAACCCAGGCTCATTCTGAAAACGTAGTCCCGTGGACATTTCTAAAGACTGCGAATTATATAGCCGGAGGTACATACGGGTGCATTTAGTTTTTTAAGCGAACGCTACGGCCGGCTGACCGCTTATCTCCTTGTAGAGGGGTTTCCCGGGGCAACCAGTTTGTCCGGTTAGCTCGTCGTGTACGTCGGCGGATTTGAGACGCAGAGAGGAGCTGACCACGATGATGACGACCGGGTTCGAGTCCGCGGAAGAGCTGTTCCAGAACTCAGGGAAGACAAAAACAGAATCCAAAAAATAAAGTGAACAAGTTCATAACAGGAGGAGAATGTGGTAAGATCTGAAAACGTCGTAAAAATCAAACGAGAGCTTTTCTTTTTCTGGACTGCTTTTTTTTCGTACATTGTTGGTTGGGTTTAGGGAAGTAAGCGGGCGGGGGGGGCGGGCAGGTGGGTCAATTGGTAAAACTGCTTGGGTTTAGGGAAGGAGGAGGGTGGGTCGGCCGATTGACCGGTAGCCCAGTCAATCATTCAGCCAGTCGGACGGATGGTCGTTCGACAGCGGCCTCTTGTGGGTTTATACAAGAATGGCACGGGCGCGAACGGCACTCGCGAGAAACATTCGAGATGCGAAAAAGCACGCAC
The DNA here is from genome assembly GCF_903798145.1 of Danio aesculapii. Lineage (NCBI taxonomy): Eukaryota > Metazoa > Chordata > Actinopteri > Cypriniformes > Danionidae > Danio > Danio aesculapii. The sequence goes on along the minus strand of NW_026613753.1, from coordinate 32,457 downwards.
AGCGGCCTCTCGCAGATTAGCGAAAACAAAAACTGCAAAAATTTGCAGTCTCCAGAAACGTCCACGGGACTACATTTTCAGAATGAGCCTGGGTTGACGATATTGGATAATACCGCATCGCGTTGGGGAGTCATATCGATATATCCCCAGAACCGATATACCGCCCAGCCCTACTTGCAATCACTCGCTACTGCAGTCATTCATATCGAGTGGCATGTTTATCAAAACTGTGAAGCTGCACACTTTCCATGTGGTATTTCTTTTTTAGTTTGTAAAGGAGCAGTGTAGATTTGGCCTACCAAGCTACATCATCCGTATACTGAGAGCATGTGTGTGTGTCTGTGTGAGAGGATTATGGGCATATCACACTTTGATCCTGATTACACTGACTGATCAATACAGGTGTCAGCAGTATCAAATCCCAACCACCCTGATAGAGTCTCTCACACACACACACACAGATGCTGCAGCAAAGCTTCAATTAATCCCTCTACCGCAACCGTCTAACACCGAGCCCGAGGCCATAAAACCATCTTTTGTGTGTGCATGTGTGTGTGAGTGCATATGATAGAGCGAGAGAGACACAGATAAAAAGAGAGAGAGAGAGAGAGACTTGAAGACAGCATGAGTCATTTAGTGAGTCATTATAACCTCAGGACACTACTTTTATGCAGCCATACGTCGGGGAAAATAATCTCTCAATAATAATCAAGCCTGTCGTTATACTGCGGTAATCGTGCTCTTTTTTGCTGTATCGTTATTATCGCCGAGGTGTTTTCTCTGCTCTTGAGGGCTTAACCTCGGCTTAACTTGAGTTCTACCTATCCTGGTAATTGCCACTTACATAATACACACACATTTTTTGTGCTAGCCGCTTCGGGTAGAAAGTGTCTGCTAGGAGTGTAAATGTGAGGTAAATCTTTAAAATATGATCCTGCACTGAACAGGAAGATGATTATTGTAGAGAACTGAATCATTTGAACTGAATACAGCTCCACACAGGCATATATTTTATGTCTGTTAGTGGATAAAGATGCCATCGTAGCATTTTCTCAAGCAATTTTTTCTGTAGTTGTCAATTTTAGCACAGCATTTTTGAGTTTTAGCTACGTATTTTTTCATGAAATGCTTTGAATTATGCATTTTTATTTGATGTAATCTCAACCGAAACTCGAAGAGAGGGCGAGACATAGAGTAGCTACTACCCTTTGGAAAAAAACAGCCAATAGCATTTTGTTTTTATCACAGCTCTGCCAAGTGAGCTCAAGTGCATCAAAGTGTCTTAAAGGGGGTGGGGTTTGTCAGACACTAGAGAGCATTTGATTGGTCAGAATATTTGATGAGAAACTGCAGTGTGTGGTGACGTGAAAAAAATCATAGCACTAAATAAGCGGAAATGACAAACTACCAGCTTTACATTTTCGGCTTTATTGATCTGGGGTCACCACAGCGGAATGAACCAACAACTTATCCAGCAAATGTTATACTCAGCGGATGCCCTTTCAGCTGCAACCCATACACTCCCATTCACAAACACACACTAGACAATTTACCTTACCCAATTCACCTATACCGCATGTCTTTGGACTTGTGGGGATAACCGGAGCACCCGGAGGAAACCCACGTGAACACGGGGAGAACATGCAAACTCCACTCAGAAATGCTAACTGACCCAGCCGAGGCTCGAACCAGCGACCTTCTTGCTGTGAGGCGATTGTTCTACCCACTGTGTCACCAGGATGCCTTTACATGTTTATATCAGTTTTAAATCTTCTAAATATGATTTTTATCACTATTTTGGGGCACACTAGCTTCTAAATATCCTAAAATTTAACAATACTGATACTAACATCTAAAAAATCTAAATTTCATGGAACCTTTAAGGAACGTTTAACGCAGCGGCCATTATTTTTAATTTTGAGCTAGCCATCCAATCACAGTGAAGAAGAGGCCGGACCATATTGCGCAACTGTCAACAAATAATCTGCTAAAGACTTTCAACTTGTAACAGTACAGCGGGGATACCCTGTATCATAGATACTACCTAAAACAATGCTCCGCTGTCAAAATCTTTGCACAGTGCTCTCATTTCTCAATTTCCTCCTGGGGTTACTCATCCTGAGGCCTCTAAAGATTGTGCAGCACCATTGATGTGATCCAAGACCTGTGAAGAGATGATGCCAGCCATAGAGAACTTGTAGAGGTATCTGTAATCCTGGACCAGGCCGTATTCTGTGCAGATTCTGTGGCAGTCATGGAGAGGTTGAGAGCATGTGGCTGATACTTGAAAGACCTCAGTGACAGACGAGTCACAAAGATTATAGAATACACAAGACATGTCAACCATATAGATTTGAATAGGGAAAAGTGTAATGTCAATATGGTGAATGAAGCCCCGCCTACTAGTACAGGAGCCAATCATTGATCACTATAGACTGATGATTCTATGGGGGAGAATCTCAGCGAATACTTGCTTCACAGACATAACAAATATATATCCACGTAAAGCTTGAATTCTGTAGTTTTAAATGAACCAACTACACTTGAAAACAAAAGATTATTTGGTTTTATAATCTGTATAAAATGAACGTGAGGTACAGTCCATTCTGTCAAACACACATCACATGATAGCAACTACTCAAATGCCCACAAACTTGTAAACAAAGAGTCGCGTTCATTTCTGGAGGAGATTCGCCATCAAGACCAAGTTGTGAATTACTTCAGAAGAGCAGCACGATCAGACGATCTTTATCCAGAGGATGATAATGTGTAGAACGGCCATAAATGCGCATGTGCACTAGCTCAGGCAACCTGAAAATATGCTGGTTTTGTTTGATTCGAACGTTTAGAAATGAAACTTATGAGACAGCTGCTGTTTAATTATATTGGTGATTCCAGACATGTAATGTAATTGTAAGCTTGGCAAACAATTTTGGAGAATTTGATGTTTCCCCATCCAGACAGGATGCCCGAGCGTACTGCCCGAGAGGCGTTTCACAGATGGCCGCCGAGTGAAATGACTTTAGCTGCGTCCCAAATGGCACACTATGCACTATGTACTTATGCACTTACACACTCAACAGTATAGTATATGAATGTAGTGTCGTCCCAAATGGAGCACTAATGGTTATTTACTAAGCGGAAATTCAAACTGTTTCCCTGATGATGTTTGACGGTTGCCAAATCAGTGAAATAACCAAACTATCAAATAATACTTGCCATGAGTATAACCGCATTCACCATCGGGAGGCGCTATAATCACTCTTGTAGGAGAAATTTGCTTTCATCATCCAAAATAAATAAAGTTATCCAACATGTGCGCCCGATAGCTCCGCTCCTTCCGCTACGTGAGCAAACCTGCGGTCGTTGAGTGCGTGAAGTGTCCATCATTACACATTTCATATTACCGGCTGAATGAGTGCATCATCCGGGTAATTGAAGTGCACTTATTATTTTTAGAGTTTTCAGTGTGAACGCACTACTTACACTATTTATACTACAAAATGGCGTAGAATAGTGCATAAGTATGCGATTTGGGACGCAGCTTTTGTCTCAGCGTAACTGAATAGCTCAGGAAATTGGTTTATTTTGATCCTTCGTCAGAGGGGGATCAGGCATGTTAAAAAGTAAGTAATTTGTGGATACGTGCTTAATGGAGATGCAAACCATTTTAAATGATTCAATTCGGTTTGGTGAACTTCTGGTTGAAAAGAACAGTTAGTTCGTGATCAGCCATCACTTCCTCAAAGTTAAGATTGTATATTTATGGCATTTGCTAATAGGAGTAAAACTAACTAAAAAAATTAAAACCCTTGACTGGTTCATGTTGGTTAATGCCGAGTTCAGACTGCATGATTTTAGCCCTGCCCTAATGTAAAAAACAGCTTAAACCAGCCTAGGCTGGTTGGCTGGTTTTAGCTGGTCAACCAGGATGGTTTAAGGGGGATTTGGCCACTTTCGGGCTAGTTTACAGCTGGTCAGGCTGGAAGATGACCAGCTAAAACCAGCTTGACCAGCCTAGCCAGGCTGGGAGCCCAGCTAAAACCAGCTATGTCCAGCTTAAACCAGGCTGGTCAATTTGGTTTTAGCTGGTTTTAGCTGTTCATTTTCCAGCCCAACCAGCTAAGGCCAGGCTGGAAATGGCTGGAAACCAGCCTGGAAATGGCCAAAACCCCTCTAAAACCAGGCTGGTTGACCAGCTAAAACCGACCAACCAGCCTAGGCAGGTTTAAGCTGTTTTTTTTCAGTAGGGGATTTTGACTCGCCGACAGGTTTTGAGAAATCGCAGACAAATGCCTGAAATCACAGGTAAATCAATGCTTGAGCACATGAATGAGGATCCCACAGTGTGAACTATCCAAGACATGATCTGAGAGAATCACAGATGAGTCGCCGACACCCGTGAGATATTTGGCATGCTAAATATCTGGAGCTGTCGGCAATTCAAATCATGCCGTGTGAAATTTTAGAATTTTGACTGAAAAGAACATTGGTGATCGCCTACAGCCAATGAGAGAGCAGCAATCACTAGTGCGGGTACCTGCAGGCCAGCAGGAGGTTGAGGGAGAAGTGCTAATTTTTTTGTTTATTTGGACCCAAGAAATGGAAACCTAGTGTAAATTTGGCAGGAGCAATATCACAACCGGGTCGAAAAAGAAAGCTGAGGAGAAATTGTTAATTCCCTTCAAACCCAGGTGAGCAAATATGTACATTTTCCACCCCATTAAAGGCTTCTTTCTTATTATGTAGTTAATAAAAAAAGATATACCACGTGTTTTTGGTTGTGAGACGTACAGTAGTTTGGACAAAGTTGTCAGCCATTCTTCCTATTGTAAAGTCCTGCAGTGTGAAACCCCCTGTCACCGATCCATCTTGCAGTGTAAACAAGCAGCCACAAAACACTAGCCCAGATAGTCATGCAGTGTGAAAACAACTGCGACACGATTACTTTTAAAATCATGCAGTCTGAACTCGACATAAGCTGTAGGGGTCTGAGGGGGTTTCAGGGCATGGGAGAAGTCATGGCATGCCCTGATATTTATGCTTTTTCTGTTTCTTATAAATATATTACAGGCTAAAGTTTGATGACACTGTATTTAGCGCAAACTGTGCTAAAATAATATGCAACCATTTATTCATTCATTTTCTTTTTGGCTTAGTCCCTTTATTAATCTGGGATCGCCACCGCGGAATGAACCGCCAACTTATCCAGTTTATGTTTTTATGCAGCGGATGTCCTTCCAGCTGCAAACCAACACTGGGAAACAATATGTAACCAGCATAACCAGCATTTTTGGGGGGGATCTCCTCATACACCACCAGTGTGCAGCATCCACCTGATTGGTGGAGAGGAGACAGAGTGATGAAGCCAATTATGATATGGGGATAGTTAGTAGGCCATGATTGACTGAGGCCAGTGGGCAAATTTGGCCAGAATGCCAAGAGGTTAAACTCTCCCTACTCTTATTCAAAGGACATCCTGGGATTTTTAACGACCACAGAGAGTCAGGACCTCGGTTTAACCACTCACTGAGCATTTTAGAGTCCCCATCATTATACTGAGGCATTAGTAGGCCCACACGGAATCTGCGCGTGCAGAATTCCACAGATTTTCCGCAATATTCCAGAGATTTTTAGCCCATCAATAGTTCTGTTTATTGACTTGAGTAAATGTGTGTAAATCTCTATTGATTCAGTTTTTTAATTAATTTTAGTAATATTATTGACTAATATGAAAATGTTCATCTGATTTATGTACAATGCAGTTTGTACATTTTCTGTCTTTTAGTAGAGATATTATATAAGAGACTTGCTTTGCTTAACAAATAAAGTGAATCTAATTGGATTTGCATTTTAAACATTAAATAAAAGTTTAAAAGATATTATTTTTTATTTCTTATATTAAGGTTTTTATGAAACTCCCAAAATAATTTCACAGAAATCCGCAGATTTTTAACACAATTCTCCGCAGAAATAGCAAAAACCGTCCGCAGATTCCGTCTGGCCCTAGGCATTAGGACCCACACAGACTGCAGGTGGAGCGCCCCCCTCTGGTCTCACTAACACAACTTTACACATGCAGCAACCTAGCTTTCCCGTGTGGTCTCCCATCCAGAGACTGACCAGGCACAGCCCAGCTTAGCTTCAATGCACAGCCACCACGTGAGAGTTGCAGAGAGCTAGCTATTTTTGTGAAAAAAAAAAAAAATTCATGCATGTACAGTTGAAGTCAGAATTATTAGCCCCCCCTGAATTGTTAGCCCCCCTGTTTATTTTTCCCCCAATTTCTGTTTAACGGAGAGATTTTTTCAACACATTTCTAAACATAATAGTTTTAATAAATCATTTCTAATAACATTAGATAATCATTACATTTCTAATAGTAAATAATATTTGACTAGATATTTTTCAAGACACTTCTATACAGCTTAAAGTGACATTTAAAGGCTTAACTTGGTTAACTAGGCAGGTTAGGGTAATTAGGCAAGTTATTGTATAATAATGGTTTGTTCTGTAAACTATCAAAAAAAAAATAGCATAAAGGGGCTAATAATTCTGACATTAAAATGGTTTAAAAAAAATTAAAAACTGCTTTTATTCTAGCCGAAATAAAACAAATAAGACTTTCTCCAGAAGAAAAAATATTATCAGACATACTGTGAAAACTTCTTTGCTCTGTTAAACATCATTTGGGAAATAAATAAAAAAGAAAACAAATCAGGGGGGGGGGGTGCTAATAATTCTGGCTTCAACTGTATATACAGTGTTTTACCAGGGGAGTGGAATGAGTTTATTTTTTGAGTGATTTTTGAGTAAACCAACTCTGTGTGTTGTGTGTTTGTGCATCTGTCTCTATATGAGCACACAAGCCACCAACCTACATCCATCAGCTGGGCTCTTCTGCTCCAGCAGCCATCACTTAATAACTCCCCAAAGTCCACTGCATGGCTTCATACACTTTTCCTCCAGACCTCTCTCTCTCTCTCTCTCTCTCTCACACACACACACACACACACACACACACACACACACACACACACACACACACACATATAGAAACACACGAACAAAAACACACAAATACATTGACAAAAACACACATGTTGAGTTTTAATATGTTATAAGGTCTTCCTATAGACGTAAGAAATTTTATACTGTACAGACTGTACTTTTAGTCCTCATTCCCCAACACTACTCCTAAACCAACTCTCACAGGAAGAATCTTCAAAATACTTAATTTTTAATCATTTATGAGCATTTTTCTAATGGAAACCAATAGATGTCCCCACAAGGTCAAACTTTACTTGTATTGCGATATTTGAGGGGACACAACGTAAGGAATACAGGGTTTAAACACACACACAGACATGCACACAGATATGCACATACAGACACACACAAAAACAAGCAAACACATAGACACACACACACATGTTGGTGTTTAATGTTTTACAGGG
>NW_026613753.1:0-22500 GCF_903798145.1 Danio aesculapii | reverse complement strand
ACGAGTGTGTGTGTGTGTCTTGTATTCCTTATGTTGTAGGGATCAAATGCTCCCAAGTAAAGCAATGCCAGTAAATTTTGACCTTTTTATTTGTCCCCATGAGGAAAATGGCTTATAAATCACACAGAAGGAAGTATTTTGATAATGTAAACATGCAGATAAGCAATTCCAGCGTTATGGATGTGACATTTGCTGTAAAAACGTAACATAAATTCAAAGAGAAAGTATGTGTTAACATTTGCTGCATCCAAAATGGCACACTATACACTATGCGCTACTGTATTTACTTATGCACTTGCTCACCCAACAGCATAGTGTATCTAGTGTTGTCCTAATATGAAACACTAACGTTTTTTTTTACTAAATGTAATTCAAACCATTTTCCAGACGATGTTTTAATAAATGACCAAACTACCATATAATACCCTCCAAGAGTACAACCGTATTCACCATCATAGGTAAATCACTATACTATCATCTCAAAAACATCGCAAAGATTAGATGCTTTGTTTCTAGTGAGGACCAGAGAAACTTGTTCATGATTTTATCACCAGCAGGATGGATTACTGTATTGGACAGTTGCAGCTCATCCAGAACGCTGCTGCCAGAAATCTTACCCAAAACCAGGAAATCAGAGCACATCACACCTGTCCTCAGGTCTTTAGACTGGCTCCCAGTTAGAAATTTCAAGAGTTCGGTCAAAGCAGGGTGAATCTGCCTTCAGCTACTAACAGCGCCCCCCGCTGCTGGAATCAGCTTCCAGAAATGATCAGATGTGCTCCAACATTAGACACATTCACATCAAGACTGAAAATACATCTGTTTAGATGTGCCTTTACTGAATGAACACTGTGCTACGTCCGACAGGTCACACTATTATGTCTTTCTTTCCTTTTATATTCCTTTAAAACCTGTTTTTAACACATTTTAATCTGTTTTATCTGTTTTATTCTCTGTTGTTTTTATTTTCTTGTTTCTTCTATTCCTGTTTATGTAAAGCACTTTGAATTACCATTGTGTATGAAATGTGCTATATGAATTAACTTGTCTTGCCTTACCATATGAAAGGGAGGCGGGAGGTGGTATAATCACTCTCGTAGAGTTTTACTTTCACAATCTAAAATAAATAAAGTAATCCAACATCAGTGCCTGAAAGCTCCGCTCCATTCGCTACGTTGGCAAAGCAGCAACCGTTGAGTGCGTGAAGTGTCCAACATTACACACTTAATTTTACCGGTTGAACAAGTGCATCATCTGGGTATTTAAAGTGCACTTATTAATTTTAGTTCAATGTGAACGCACTACTTACACTACAAAATGGTGTAGAATAGTGCATAAGTATGCAATTTGGGACACACCTATTATATTGAAACATCTGTTTATATTTTCCAAAACTACCAACCACACAATTGTGCAGCGATGGGAATAACAGCGTTATAAATAAGATGGCGGAGTAGTGTTGGTATTCACACACAAAGTCAGTCACACACACACACACACACACACACCAACGACCAGGAGTCAGAACGATGGCAAATCCAACAAGTTCAACAAGTGACATCTATCACTGGGGTCTTTCAGGGATCAGTCTCATGCTCTCCATCTCTCTCATGACCGCAACAGCATCTGCTCAGGATATGACCTGGTCTAGGATTATATATACCTCTAGAAGTTCCCTATGGTTGGCATTATCTCGTCACAAGTCTTGGATCACATCAATGGTGCTGCACAATCTCTAGAGGTCTCGGGATGAGTATCCCCAGGTGTAAATAGAGAAATGAGAGAGCTGTGCAAAGATTTTGGCAAGTTTCTGTATCGTGCAACTTATGTCCAGGAAAAAAGAGTCTCTCTGCATCGGTGATAAGTAATTCTAATCTAATGAAGCACCTCATGTCGTCACATGCCTCCACAAAATGAGTGGCTACGCAGGTGATAACGTGAGCTCTGCTACCAAAGAAGCCATGACATCAAAGCAAATAAAGCTTTCTCCAGCGCAAACACTTATTACTCAGACAGAATTAAACTTACTAATATGTAGATATATAGTTGAGGACATGCTGCCGTCTCATTGTGCCACAATAACATTAAAATAGTGTAGATTAGCGTACAATGTGTTATATTTATTTCATAGTTATTTGACATTTGATTTCTTTTTAAGTAATGCAATAGTTACTTTCTCTGGTAATTAGTTACTTTTTATCATGTAACTCAGTTACTTTTTTGTGAGAAGTAACTAGTAACTATAACTAATTACTTTTTAAAAAGAAGATCAGAAAAATATCAGTCAGTAAACATTTTTTATATTTTAAATGAGGAAATAAGCATGCGTTATGGATGTGACCAAAAAGGTCTGCGAGTTTGCAGTATACAACACGCTTTGTAGAAATTCTGTGAATTAAACTACACAACCCAATTTAAACGGATAAAAGAAAAGGATAAAAGTCGGCTCACTGTAGAACAGAAATGATTGATATAATTTTATTGGACATTTTTGCATTTATGAGCGAAAAGCTTTGTTCTGGATGTGACATGTCAAATTGGCACGTGTGTGACTTTGGTAAATGAAATATATGTTTGAAAACATTGACAGAGACGTTTTTGAGGATATTTACAATACTGTAAAATATAGGCCTACACAAAAAAAAACCTAGAAAGGGTTTCTCTATTTTGGTTTAAACCTTTTTTTTCATGGAGTTTTTTTTACATGGATAGGTTGGTATTTGGATGGAATTGCTCAGATTGTTTCATGTGAGGGTTGGTTTAGGGGTGAGGTCAGAATAAACATTCTGTACAGAATGCTGGTATAGTGATGAGCATAGCTGTCCTCCAAGCAGTTGACCCGGGTTCAGTTCCCTACCAGTAAATAATACCAAAACCACCTATTGAAGCACCATCTCGGTCTCTTCCTCTCTCTATAAAAAATCCTACTCTAGCTAAATTCTCTGATCACAAACAAGTTACTTTGAATAATTAGCACTTCTTATACACTCTGAGAATTAAAGGTATGAGAGCTGTCACTGGGGTGGTACCTTTTCCAAGGTACAAATTTGTACCTTAAAGGTCCATATTAATACCTCAAAGGTCCTCTTAAATTTTGTAGGTATTAATATATACTTCTGAGGTACCAATATGGACCCTTTAAGTACAAATGAGTACCTTTTGAAAAGGTACCACCCCAGTGACAGCTTGTGTACCTTTATTTCTCAGAGTGTATGTATTGCCTCTTGTTGAATTATCTCCTCAATTGTAAGTCGCTTTGGAGAAAAGCGTCTGCTAAATGACTGAATGTAAATGTATAGGAAGCCCCCATAAAGATAGCTGTGCGTGCGTGCGTGCGTGCGTGCATGCGTGCGTGTGTGTGTGTGTGTGTGTGTGTTTGAATAAATGGTTTATGAGGACACAAATGTATATAATAACATGGCTATAACCACTTTTACTACGGGGTTGTTGAATGCTTGACTCTAATTGTCTGCTTAATATTTTAAGATGTCCAATTATTTTCAAGTGAACGCACAGCTAAAGTAGTCCTGGGAATGTTATGACCATTTCACTATGCTGAGTATTTCCCGATATTTCACAGCTTATGCAGCTGTCAAAAATCATATTAAAATGAAATAACTATTTAAATATTAGTAAATAATGCATTGCCGACGTCACTGCTTCAGGTGTGCATTATTTGCTAATTTAAAGGTCTATCATCATAAACCTTTCATCTGAAACTTTTCAAAAACATACTATATGGTATGGGAAATATATAATATATAAATAAATATAAATGAATATAAACCCAACCCTCCAAAAACATTCTGGCAAATTTAGATAACTAAAACTATACAAAACAAAAAAATTTACGTAGATATATAGGGATCATTTATATTATATATTATTTATATATATATATATATATATATATATATATATATATATATATATACTGTATGTGTGTATGTATGTATGTATATATATTAAATATATAAATAATATATAAATAATATATAATATAAATGATACCTATACATCCACGTTAATTTTTTTGTTTTGTATAGTTTTAGTTATCTAAATTTGACAGAATGTTTCTGGAGGGTTGGGTTTAGTGGTAGAGTTGAGGAAGACAGTTAAATATACAGTCTGTACAGCATAAAACTCATTACAGTCCCTGTAAACCACATATTCAAGTATTTTGTGCCCCCGCGTGTGTCTATGTGTGTGTGTAAGGTCATCTCTAATGTTACGGGTCAAAATCGTCAGCACAACACAGTCATCTGATCTCTGCAGAAACTAATGCTGAATTCATCAAATCTGTGCTCTAGAGGTTACTTCATGTGCTCACAACACAAGTAGTGTTATTGCTGAACTAAAATTGAATACATTTTTCAAAATTATTGCTTTAAATGACCATTTTAAAATATTTTAAAATGCATTTGATTAAGGTGTTCATTTTGGCAACTGGTCATTTGAGCAAAGCACATGCTGAAAAGTTTCCTGATGAATTATGAGCACATAGTCAAAAGTTATCGCTACTCGGATTCAAATTAAAAAATCTGATGGAACAAGCAAGATGTTGGGCTTTGATAGACAAACATCTGCTCGCACAGATGCTCCTGCAAACCCATCTTGTATGTGAATGCGGAAGTAACATTATTATAGTGAATAACTCATCAGGACTCAAACCTTCATGAGTTTAATATATTCTGTATATAATTGTACTGTTTAGTTCAACAAACAGTATCTGTAGTGTCTGTCTTTTATTAGGTGTTATGAGAAATAATACAAATTATGTCACAGTTTTGTGATAAATATGTTCCCTTTGATTGACAGCCGAGTATTAACATGTCTCAATAGTAATGCATATAATGATATCCACTAGACAGGATGCACGCAAAGCAACTGGAATTAAAAGATCTGTTCAGCTCTCTGTGATCATCTGCACCTCGAGTATGAGTTTTACAACATTTTTAAAACAGTGCATGTTTGTAAAAAGATGGTAAAATCACTGTAGTTCATCACCACGGCCGCATAGTGTCAGGACAATTCTAAAAGAAGATGCTTTAATCCTGGTTTGTGAGGTTTATTTTGTACATAAACATAATGGATATCCGTACAGCAGTGAATATTAACATGTATCCTATCACATTTGCCATGCAAAAACGTGTGAATGTGTGTGTGGCCTATATAAGCAGTGGCCTCAAGACAGTTTCTTGTTAACCAAGTCAGCTAGAGTGGTACCTCGAGTAACTCCCCCCCCCTCCCCCCCCCACCCTGTATGTGTATTGTGGATACTTATTTAATATATTCAGTTGTAGTCAGAATTATTAGCCCACCTTTGAATTTTATTTTTTTAATTAAATATTTTCCAAATGATGTTTAACTGAGCAAGGAAATTTTCACAGTATGTCCGATAATATTTTTTCTTCTGAAGAAAGTCTTATTTGTTTTATTTCGGCTAGAATAAAATCAGTTTTTATTTTTTAAAAATCCATTTTAAGGTAAATATTATTAGCCCCTTTAAGCTATTTTTTTTCGATTGTCTACAGAACAAACCATCATTATAAAATAACTTGTCTAATTACCCTAACCTGCCTAGTTAACCTAAGTAACCTAGTTAAACCTTTAAATGTCACTGTAAGTTGTATAGAAGATATCTTGAAAAATATCTAGTCAAATATTATTTACTGTCATCGTGGCAAAGATAAAATAAATCAGTTATTAGAAATGAGTTATTAAAACTATTATGTTTAGAAATGTGTTGACAAAATCTTCTCTCCGTTAAACAGAAATTGGGGGAAAAAAATAAACAGGGGGTCTAATAATTCTGACTTCAACTGTGTATATATATATATATATATATATATATATATATATATATATATATATATATATATATATATATATATATATATATATATATATATATATATATATATATATATATATATTGTTCATCTTTTTTTTCTGTTTTGTTGTTACTTTGGATTTTTAGTTTTTGGACACTTGTGTATATATATTCTTCACTGTGGACTGTTTTTCACCTGCCAGCACTGTTAATAAAAGACACTTTAAAAGACACATAAAAGTGCACTGGAGTGTTATCAAGTATGCCATCATTTTGTTGTCCCCCCAGTTTTCTCCACCAGAGCGAGCTGAGACCCGTTATGTCACACGTGCAAAATTTATAACGATATTGTGTGTGACTCATTGTTGCAGAAAGGCTTGAATTAACTCCACAACAAATAACCGTTGGGAAAGTTCTGACTGTAGTAAGGGAGATCTGTTTCATTCTTGTCTGTCACTGTGCTGCTTATGTGTGAGACGCAGCAGGAGAAGCTACACCCATCTACTGAGCAATCTCTGTGGCTCTGACATGCACGTGGGAATGGTGGGAAGAGAGAACCAGCTCATTTTCATTAAAGGCAGAGGCAACAAAAACAGCTACAATGTCTTAGCAGCTCAAATTTCCATTATGCAGAAAAGTATAATGAATAATCTGATGGGTGTTTTGAGCTGAAACTTTATAGACACATTCTGGAGACACAAAAGACTTATCTTAAATCATGAAAAAGTGGTAAAATAGCTGCCCTTTAAAGTCTTATCAGTTTAAACTAGGGGTGGGCAAACTCGGTCCTGGAGGGCTGGTGTCCTGCACAGTTTAGCTCCAACCCTAATCAAACACACCTGCTTATAGATTTCTAGTGACCTTGAAGACACTGATTAGCATGTTCAAGTGTGTTTGATTTGTGTTGAAGCAAAACTGTGCAGGACACTGGCCCTGCAGGACCAAGTTTGCCCACCCCTGGTTTAAACTCTGTATGAAGTATTAAAGTTCTCAACAAGGTACACATTATGTAATGTTGGCAACAGTATGTTTATAAGTTGTTTTTGGTGTGGTTGTGTGCTTCTGCTTCTGTGCTTTTTGGGTGGAGCTTGCGAACAGCTTGTCCAGATTGGTTGACGCAAGTGTCTCTCTCTCACTCACTCTCACACTCAGCGCATGCCAGGATCGATAGCGCTCTTTTTTTATGGCTATGTTTTTTTGTTAACGTTTGATTCTTTAATGTCATGTCATGTCATTTTCATCCGCTTATCTGAGACTGGGTCATAGGGCAGCAGTTTTAGGAGAGAACTCTAGACTTCCCTCTCTCCAGACACTTCCTCCAGCTCCTCAGGGGGGATCCCGAGGCATTCCCAGGCCAGCCGAGAGACATAGTCCCTCCAGTGTGTCCTGGGTCTTCCCTGAAGCCTCCTCCCGGTGGGACATGCCTGGAACTCTTCCCTAGGTAGGCGTCCTGGAGGCATCTAAAACAGATGCCCGAGTCACCTCAGCTGACTTGTCTCGATGTGGAGGAGCAGCAGCTCTACGTTGATCTCCTCCCGGGTGACAGAGGTCCTCACCCTGTCAATAAGGGTGCGCCCTTTCACCCTGCGAAGGAAACTCATTTTGGCCGCTTGTGTGCGAGATCTTGTCCTTTCAGTCATTACCCACAGCTCATGACCATAGGTGAGTGTAGGAGCGTAGATTGACCAGTAAATCGAGAGCTTTACCTTTCAGCTCAGCTCCTTCTTTACCACAACAGACCGGTACATCGACCGCATTACTGCTGCCGCTGCACCAATCCGCCTGTCAATCTCACATTCCATCCTTCCCTCACTCGTGAGCAAAACCCCAAGATACTTGAACTCCTCCACCTGGGGTAAGGACTTTCCTCCATCCTGGAGATGGCAAACCACCTTTTTCTGGTAAAGCACCATTGCCTCGGACTTGGAGGTGCTGATTCTCATCCCAACCGCATCACACTCGGCAGCAAACCGCCCCAGTGCATGCTGAATGTCCATGTTCAATGAAGCCAACAGAACAACGTCATCTGCAAAATAAAATCCTGTGGTCCCCGAACCGGACCCCCTCTAGCCCAAGGCTGCACTTTGAAATTCTGTCCATAAAAATTATGAACAGAATTGGTGACAAGGGGTAGCCCTGCGGGAGCCCAACATGCACTGGAAGAAAGTTTGTCTTATTGCTGGCAATGCGAACTAAACTCCTACTCGAATGCCATAAAACACATGTGGACTGGTTGGGCATACTCCCATGTACCCTCGAGCACCCTGGTGAGAGTATAGAGCTGGTCCAGTGTGCCACGGCCTGGACGAAACCCGCATTGTTCCTCCTGGATCCTAGATCAACCATCGGCCAGATCCTCCTCTTCAGTACCCTGGCATAGACTTTCCCAGGGAGGCTGAGGAGTGTGATCCCCCTATAGTTGGAGCACACCCTCCGGTCCCCCTTCATAACCTGCTAGCCAGCACTCACTTTTGGGGATTTACACCTACCTAACTTCAAATAGCAACAGTTCCTGACTCCAGTAAGCTACAAACACAAATTAGGTATCATTGGAAAGACGACACTTTGAGCTTTACTGTGGTAAAAGGGGAAGTTACATGTTAAAAAATCTAAAAGGTTATACATTATGAAGTCATGAGAATTTTTTTTTTATTGTGTTCAATATTTGTTTTTCCATATACTAACACTGGCAAACATTAATGTAATGTCCTAGAAAAATATGACTTGAAAGCCAAAGGTTTCGTGAGTCTATATTTTAAATTTGATTAAGATAGCATGCAAAATGAGATTTCTGTAAAACGTTTTCTGAGGTCGATGTCCTTCTTTCCCTCACCGCCAGAGGCATTTTCCCATACTTATACATTACCAATTGCTGAATGATTTGGTCTACATTCACAGTTCATGTATCTTTGGAAAGAAGACACTTTGGGCTTTATTATCCATAATCCAGAGTTTATAATGCTCAAATTGAAAAAAAGTTATTGATGCTTAAGTAATGAAAAAAAAATTGCACTGCACTAAACATTTTATTATTTCCTAAACAAATATATGAAATTAGTCCTGGCGCAATACAGAAAAGTAACAGGTCAAAGGCCACGCATCTCCCGGGTATATGTTTTGAATTTGATGCCAATATCATGCAAAATTTCTGGAATGATTTTTCTGAGACTATGTCTTCTGATTTTCTGGCAACCACCACCCCAGTTGCCCAGTCCAGCATTTGTAACGTGTTAACTATTTTGCTTCATTTGTTTATTTTTGTAGCAGGTAGTGGATATAAATTTTCATAGTCACGTTTTGTTATTTATTTAGTTCAGCCAACACAATCTCACCGCAATTCGTAACTTTTTGATTTAGTGGCTAATTCGTATGAATTCGTACAATCTAATTCGTTCATTTTCGTACGAGTTGCTCATCCCCCAATGACGGTGGGGTTAGGTGTCACGCCTCCTTTTTAAAATCGCACAATTTCGTACGACTGAACTCGTATGAATTCGTACGAATTAGCCACTAAACTGACAAAACGTAAAATACTTATGTTTTCTCGTGAGATCAGGCTGGTTCAGCAAGGGAAGCAGTGGCCCGGAAGATCCACCTGTTTTGATTCTTTTTTTAGCTATAGGTAAGATATCTCCTGGAAGAAGTATAGCTACAGTCAGCTAACTGTTGTTGTTGTTGTTGTTGTTGTTTTTTTGCTGCCCTAACTGTCTACTGTTATTTGTTATTAAGTTTTGTTTCATCTCGTAAGGTTAATTTAAATGAGATTAAAAATATATTGATGGGGACGTCAATTTGTCTGGGTCAAATCCTGATTTCATTAGTAGTTTTGGATTTTGGGTCGTAACATAAGTGTATCTGGAATTTATTTAAAGTGTGGGTATTGTAACATTCATTCCTTGATAAAAAAGCTGAGGAAGGTTTTTGAGTTTATTCAGAAACAGTGTTACTGATACAGAAAATATCTTCTTCTGGAGTGACTTTGCTGATCCTTCTCCTACTCAAGCAGCAGCGTAAAAAAGCATAATTGGACCCCTTTAAAATGTGATTAGGACGTTATATTTTAAGAAAATTAAAGCTATTTTAAGACCATTGGGGTTTTTATGAGCCCATTTACCTTCTAATTCTCATTATCATAATGTGAAAAAAAGTCTACTTTTGCATTGCAGTAATGGAAGTGATTTTTTTCACATTACAGTCGGCTTCTGGGAATTGTGATGGGGAGTTGGAAGTGATAAATTATCATGGATATGATCTCATAGTGCTAAATTTGTATTCAGAATTGTTTGTTTTCTTTATACAAAAAACATATACATCATAACTCCCAGATCGCTGGATCTCACACACAAACACACATGGACTACAATTCCGCCTTTAATGGACTACATATTCAGTCATGCCACACACATACTCACACCTGCTCCAAGTCTCTACTGATTACACTCGCACCACCTGAGCATTGTCAAAGACTGATTACAAACACTACTTAAACAGCACACACTCTCATTTCCATTGCTGAGTCTTGTTTTCTGTAAAGTGACATTACAACGCGTTTCTCCTAGTCTAGTTTTCCCGTGTTTTGACCTTAGCCTAGTTTATCTTATTGTCCTGTCTGCCACCTGCCTTTTGACCTCTCGCCTGACACATTTGACCACGATTCTGGACTGCCTTTATACATCTGGTTGCACCTGTGTTGACCATTGCTTGCCTGACTTCGAATAAACCTGCAATTGGATCCAATATTCAGTTGTCTCTGTCACTCCCCGTGTTACATTCACAGATTCATCAAGAGATTATTTTGTTGCAAGGCAATATAATGTTTTCTTTGCCTCTCTGTCATATACATCAACCTTAGCTCATCAGTCATTTTAGGCTCATCTCAGAATTCTTAAAGAAGCCATAAGATAATACTATTTTAAAAATGATGTTATGTTGTTTATTGGCTGTATTAACAATTAAAAACATAATATTCACATGTGGTACATATTTACCGAAGTACATCTATTTACAGTGCTGTTATCTTAAAGCTCCATCATTAAGGGCTCTTATTGGGTTGTGACTAGAAGGGATACAGCTGCGGCCAGAAGTTATTGAGAATTATTATTTATAAAAATGCCCAATAATTGTGTTTTATTAACATCTACGCCTACGCCAACCATAAACCCAACCATCACAGTACTGTAAAACAGTAATTATACGGAGTATTAGTCATATTATTTATTAAATTATCCATTATTTGTATTTTATTAGCATTTCCGCCTACCTTAACCCTAAACACAATCTTCACGGTAATGTAAAAACAGTAATTATACAGAGTATTACTCATATTATTTCTTAAATTAACCATTAAATTGTATTTTATTCATGTTTACCCCTACCACAACCCTAAACCCAATCATCACAGTAATGTAAAACATTCATTATTGTTGTACAGTATCACTAAACTTATGCTATGTCTGCAGCTGTATCAGTGCACTGTGATTAGCCCTTACAATAATCTGGACACAGACAATACTCAGCCAAGTGTTCGTGAAAGTGAGTGGTATATATAATGAGTGGAGATGAGCTAGCTGTGTCTATGTGTGAGTGTCCATATTACTGTCAACCATGGACATCGCTAGGCCTATTTTAGAGGGGCTGTAGGGGGGTTATATTTCTACTCAGCCCCCCTAAACCTTTTCCAATTAGCTCATAAACTGTAGAACACATTATTGTATCTTTCCCCTTAAA
Organism: Danio aesculapii; assembly: GCF_903798145.1. Lineage (NCBI taxonomy): Eukaryota > Metazoa > Chordata > Actinopteri > Cypriniformes > Danionidae > Danio > Danio aesculapii. The sequence goes on along the minus strand of NW_026613753.1, from coordinate 10,940 downwards.
ATTTGATATGAAGACGGTGGCAGAATTCGCTCCTCCCCGACTTTCGTTTTTCATTTGATCAGCAAACCACAGCTGTGCAAAGCGAGAGAACAAGGTGTGTGTGTTTATTGATAATTTGTTATAAAATATGCTTATTTGCAGGTCTTTGCTATGGAGACACTTGTATCACTTGTACTTTAATGTCATATAGGAGCAATCTAATCACAGCTGTTTCCTCCAGTGAAAATGTAACTCTTAATGAACATTTTACTATTTTTTTATTTCAAATGGAACTACCATTATAAAACACATTACAGTGCATGTGGCATTATCTATACCAGAGTCATGCACAGAAAGTATTAAACACAGTGACAGAACCACTTGGTGAATGTACTTATTTTAACTGTTAGAGTCACTGACAGAGATAGAAATATCATGGGCTCTATTTTGATGACCCATGCGCAAAGTGCAAAGCGCAGGGCGCAAACGCATTAAAGGCATGTCAGAATCCACTTTTGCTAATATAAGGACGGAAAAAACAGCTTTGCGCCATGGCGCATGGTCTAACAGGGTTGAGCTTACTTTCTTAATGAGTTATAGGTGTGTTTTGAGAATAAACCAATCAGAATCTCATCTCCCATTCCCTTTAAGAGTCAGTTGTGACTCTTGGTGCATTTGCTATTTACATGGCGGACTTTGTAAGTGGAAAAACTGAACCCTTCACTAGAGAGAAAAGTTAAACAGAGCATCTACAGCGCGAGAATGAGAGATGAGCCTCCTCATTGTTTACTTTCACTTTCACTCTCGTGGATAGGGAAACTTCTTGTACACACAGACATCTATTAGCCTATGAATAATTAATTTTGTTTGTTAAGCGCAAAGATTTGTTTCAAAACTATTCCTAAATTCAGTTCTAATTTCCAGCAAACGAACAAACGAACAATAATAATGAAGTGTGTTCAAAAAACTGAGTTATATCCAAGTACACATGCTATGACCCATATGGTCTAAAACCTGACAGGTGGACAAATCTAAGCTTGTTTTTAATAAAACAAATATAAATATGCATATAATAAATAATACTGCTAATAATAACATTATACAAAAGTAAATTGTTATGAATAATCTGAAAAAGCCCTCCGAGATGAAGAAGGCATGAAAGTTTTTATTTTTATGTAGGCTAGAAAATATGTTTTGTAATATTTGAATCCTTTATATTTATATCCTATATATATATATATCCTTATTATAACCTATTTATATCCTTAATATTTTAATTCTTATTCATTTGTAAAGTTATTTGCTTATTGCTGTACACCCTGTGTGTGTTAAGCAATGTGTAAGCGAGGTGCATAACTAATGCACTCTGCACTGGACAATAGACCAGCTTTGATATGGTCTATTGAACAGTCTATTATAGTTTCTCAAAATAGCAACACACCAGCAATGCGACTCAACACGCCTCCCTTTTTAGATCAGAACGCCTATGGGCACACATATGAGCGCAAATGCATTTTCTATTTAAACAGCATGGCGCAAAATGTCAAAACGACTCTTGGGCCAAGCTGAAACTAGCAAACAACAATTTCGTCGCGCCTTGTGCCAGGTGTATGATAGGGCCCCATGTGTTGTCTTGTATTAAAAATATTTCCAATTTTAATATTATGATTCAGTTCAAGAAATATGCGAATTACTTTTTATTTATATATATATTTATTTATTTATATTTATTTATATTTATATGTATATGTATATATTTATATGTATATATTTATATGTATATGTATATATTTATATGTATATATTTATATGTATGCCATTTAATTAAAAAAGTGGCAGTTTTATTTATTAAATACATGGAAACAATTGCGTCACGTAAATGTACATATATACATTTATTTATTTTCTTTCCTCTCATAAGAAGCTGAGCCCCCCTAAAATGAAAATCCTAAAATCACCACTGCTGTCAGCTGTGACCAGTGTGATGAGTGCAAAGAGTTCTAGGACTTGTAATTCGGTAGAAATAGTGGAAGTAATCTCCACCAGAGAAAACACCACTGGCGATCACGACACAAAACATCTAAACAAAGCATCAAATTGAAAACAAGACATAAAAACAAAACATAAAAAAAACGTGCATTTTCTGTCACATTAAAATAACACTGTAAAAGAGTAATTAAAAGGCTTTTTATGCCAGTTAATAACTGAACCAAAAATCAGCTAATAATGCCAAAGTTGAGACGTTTTTCACTTTTGAGTTTTGTTTGAGACACTTACTAGCAAATTCACTAGATATTCTTGAGCAAAAGCACTGTGAAGTATAATCTGCACTTATGACTTATTCAGTGTGTTTTGTATCTGCTGTCTCGCTGTTAATGAGACTTTAACTGTTATTATGGTGTATTATGATGGGTGATAAACATGATGAATCAGGGAATGTGGCTGTATTTCGGATCTCTTCTTCTGTTCAGTGTTTCAGTGTAAACTCTTTGAGTGCTGACGTTTCAGCTAGAACTTCCGATGTTTTGCTTACACCACAGCAAAGCTTAGATTGCAAACGCTGGTAAATATTATTATTGAGAGTTTGTGCTCAGCACTGAAAACTTTGGCTCAGACAAGGAAAGAGACTTTTTCTGACATTCAACTTTTTAAATTGCTTGAGAATCATACAAATAATCTATTTGTGTTTGTATCTATAAAAAAACTATTTTAGTAATCATAAAATAAAATAGTATTAAAATAGTAAATAAGTGTTTTCTAATGTAATACAAATACATAAAAATATTACTATTTTATATATATACACTACTTGACAAAAGTCTTGTCCCCTATCCAAGTTTTAGGAACAGCAAATAATAACTTGACTTCTAGTTGATCATTTGGTATCAGAAATGGTTTATATGACTGGCAAAGACTTCTAGATTATGCTTATTTGACCAAAATAAAATATGATCATGCCTTGACTGTTAATTATTTCATTAGGACAATAAAGTCTGACCTTTCTTGGACAAAAGTCTTGTCGCTGAACAGAAATAATGTCCAGTACAGAATATAAAGTCATGCTGCAGTGGAAACAGAATGAATATTGTGTCTGACTCCATCATGAGCTTGGAGGACTGCATCCATACATCTCTGCAATGACTCAAATCACTCATTAATAACGTCATCTGGAATGGCAAAGAAACCGTTCTTGCAGGACTCCCAGAGTTCATCAAGATTCTTTGGATTCATCTTCAATGCCTCCTCCTTCATCTTACCCCACACATGCTCAATAACATTCATATCTGGTGACTAGGCTGGCCAATCCTGGAGCACCTTATCCTTCTTTGCTTTCAGGAGCTTTGATGTGGAGGCTGAAGTATGAGAAGGAGCGCTATCCTGCTGAAGAATTTGCCCTCTCCTGTGGTTTGTAATGTAATGGGCAGCACAAATGTCTTGATACCTCAGGCTGTTGATGTTGCCATCCACTCTGCAGATCTCTCGCACGTCCCGATACTGAATATAATCCCAAACCATGATTTTTCCTTCACCGAACTTAACTAATTTCTTTGAGAATCTTGGGTCCATGCGGGTTCCAGTAGGTCTTCTGCAGTATTTGTAATGATTGAGATGCAGTTCAACAGATGATTCATTAGAAAAACCAACCTTCTGCCACTTTTCCTAATGATCAACTCAAAGTCAAGTTATTATTTCCTGCTCTTACAACTGGGATCGACGACAAGACTTTTGTCAGGTAGAGTAACTGCTTACAAAATATTTTATATCAAGTACTAAAACACTGATCGAAGTACAATATTAAAATATGTATGTATTATATTTTGAAAGTTGCTAAGGCAAAATGAAAAAAACAAACAACAACATTGTTAACATTTTAGGATTTTTTTAAGTAATCTACAATAACATTGACTGAAATAGCTGCAATTGCAAAACAAAAACATTTTATGACATGGTGCCTTCTCCTGGTGGAAGTAGCCATCAGAAGATGGGTACACTGTGGTCATAAAGGGATAGACATGGTCAGCAACAATACTCAGGTAGGCTTTGGCGTTGACACGATGCTCAATTGGTACTAATGGACCCAAAAAAATGAGCAAAAAAATATCCCCCACATCATTACACCACCAGAGCCAGCCAGAATCAATGATACAAGGCAGGATAGATTCATGCTTTCAGGTTGTTGATGCTAAATTCTGACCCTTCTATCTGAATGTTGCAGCAGAAATTGAGACTCATCAGACCAGGCAACGTTTCTCCAATCTTCTATTGTCCAATTTTGGTGAGCCTGTGTGAATTGTAGCCTCAGTTTCCTGTTCTTAGCTGACAGGAGTGGCACCCGGTGTGGTCTTCTGCTGCTGTAGCCCATCCACCTCAAGGTTCAACATGCTGTGTGTTCAGAGATGCTCTTCTGCAGACCTCGGTTGTAACGAGTGGCTATTTGAGTTATTGTTGCCTTTCTATCAGCTGGAACCAGTCTGGCCATTCTCCTCTGACCTCTGGCATCAACTGGCATTTGTGCCCACAGAACTGCCGCTCACTGGATATTTTCTCTTTTTCAGACCATTCTCTGTAAACCCCAGAGATGGTTGTGCGTGAAAATCCCAGTAGATCAGCAGTTTCTGAAATATTTAGACCAGCCCGTCTGCCACCAACAACCATGCCACATAAATCCCCTTTCTTCCCCATTCTGATGCTCGGTTTGAACTGCAGCAGATCGTCTTGACCATGTCTACCTGCCTAAATGCATTGAGTTGCTGTCATGTGATTGGCTGATTAGAAATTAGCGTTAGCGAGCAGTTGGACAGGTGTACCTAATAAAGTGGCCCGTAAGTGTATATCAAAACATAATTTCAACATATTAAAAACATTAACTGAATAACATTACCATATACAACCAAATTAATTACAAATAATTTAAATGTAATAATTTTATATATATATATATATATATATATATATATATATATATATATATATATATATATATATATATATATATATATATATATATATATAATACTTTTATTTTTAAATATTAGAGGCCCTATTGGATATGGTCCATTTATTCTTCTTCTTCTCTGGAATTAATCCCGAATTTGAGGGTCTAAACATGCCCGAATAGGTTTCGGAAGTGGGTGTGGCTAAATGACTTGACAGCAAGCTACGATTAACGCACACAAACAAAAATTGGCACACACCTCAATCATTCCAATACTTACAAAAAAGTCTAATATTTAATATTATATACATAATTTTTTTAAATTCTTGGAGCGAAATCTCAAACCCAACAGGAAGTCAGATATTTTTAATTATAATATACACTGAGTCACATTTTTGAGTCTTTCCAAGCGTGCAATATTATACAGATTTTGGTTCATTTTTCTCGTTCCCCCCATTTGTACTCAGACACGATCTTTGCTTTATTTCCATGCATGTGAATTTTCCTTCCCAAATCCTCTCCGGGGCTGGAAGTCTCCGAGAGCGTCAGTCATTATAAAAACATGAAGGTGAGCAATAACACTATAAGCCATTACCCAAGCAGAGCCGGCATGTTCTCCCATATTTCATACATTTCTCATTAAAGCTCAGAGCTGCACGGCTCTCGGCACACAGATCATATAAAGAGATACAGAAGCTGATCGGAGTGTTGTTCAAGTGCTGCAAAACAACACACGTGAGTTCTAGAGAAATGCACATCTGCACTTTTTTAATGCTGCTTTTGTAGGCCGTTATTTTCCACTAAATGCAGGTTAACTGGTCAGGGTGATCCACTAACTGGTATACTGCTTACTTATGGTCTGGACACCGCTGGAGTTTTGACTCTTCTTTAGGGATAGTTCACACAAAAATGAAAATAATGTCTTATTTTGGTTGAATTCCTGCATACTCTTTCTTCTGTGAAACCTAAAATGACATGTTGGGACTCAGAGATTGCCAAATGTTTTAGTTTTTTCTCGGCTGAAGCACTTTGAGCTGAAATATTTAGTGTAACAGTCGTCTGTATATCAAAAATAGCAATTGTTGACATTTATAACAGTAACCAACTGATGACATTGAAATACCCCATTAGATTCACTTGATTCAGTAACGAGAGCAAATCTTCAGTTAATGATTCACTAATTTAAATGTTTCTGTCAGCACCTTTAGTTAATGATTTACTAATTCAAATGATCCAGTCAGGGTGGGTTTTTAGCTAATGATTCACTGATTCAAACGATCCAGTCAGAGTGTTTTTAGTTAATGATTCATTGATTAAAACGATCCAGTTAGAGTGAGTTTCTGGGTAATGACTTACAAATTTAAATGATCCATACAGAGTGCTTTTAGTTAATGATTCACTGATTTAAACAATCCAGTTAGAGTGAGTTTTAGTTAATGATTTACTAATTTAAACAATACATTCAGAGTGTTTAGTGAATGATTCATTGATTTATATTATCCAGTCAGAGTGTTTTTAGTTAATGATTCACTGATTCAAATTATCCACTCAGAGTGATTTTTAGTTACTGATTCACTGATTGAAATTATCCAATCAGAGTGTTTTCAGTTAATAATTCACTGATTCAAGTTATCCAATCAGAGTGATTTTTAGTTAATGATTCACTCATTCATATGATCCAGTCAGGGTGAATTTTTAAATAGTGATTCACTGATTTAAATGATCCAGTTAAAGTATTTTAGTTAATGATTCACTAATTCAAATGATCCTTTCTTTTAGTTAATGACTTACTAATTCAAATGATCTGGTTAGAGTGAGTTTTTAGTTAATGATTCACTGGTTCAAATGTTCCTCTCAGAGTGATTTTAGTTAATAATTCACCAATTCATATGATCCAGTCAAAGTGAGTTTTTAGTAATGATTCACTGATTCAAATGGTCCAGTTAGAGTGAGTTTTTAAGTTAATGATTCACTGATTCAAATTATCCAGTCAAAGTGAGTTTTTAGTTAATTATTCACTAATTCAAATGATCCAGTCAGGGTGGGTTTTTAGTTAATGATTCACTGATTCAAATGATCCAGTCAGAGTAAGTTTTTAGGCAATGATTCACTAATTCAAATGATCCAGTCAGAGTGTTTTAGTTAATGATTCACTGAATCAAATGATCCAGTCAGGGTGAGTTTTTAGTTAATAATTCACTGATTCAAATGATCTAGTCAGAGTGAGTTTTTAGGCAATGATTCACTAATTCAAATGATCCAGTCAGAGTGTTTTACTTAATGATTCACTGATTCAAATGATCCAGTCAAAGTGAGTTTTTAGTTAATGATTCACTAATTCAAATGATCCAGTCAGGGTGGGTTTTTTAGTTAATGATTCACTGATTCAAATGATCCAGTCAGAGTAAGTTTTTAGGCAATGATTCACTAATTCAAATGATCCAGTCAGAGTGTTCTAGTTAATGATTCACTGATTCAAACAATCCAGTCAAAGTGAGTTTTTAGTTAATGATTCACTAATTCAAATGATCCAGTCAGAGTAAGTTTTTAGGCAATGATTCACTAATTCAAATGATCCAGTCAGAGTGTTCTAATTAATGATTCACTGATTCAAACGATCCAGTCAGGGTGAGTTTTTAGTTAATTATTCACTAATTCAAATGATCCAGTCAGAGTAAGTTTTTAGGCAATGATTCACTAATTCAAATGATCCAGTCAGAGTGTTTTAGTTAGTGATTCACTGATTCAAATGATCCACTCAGGGTGAGTTTTTAGTTAATGATTCACTAATTCAAATGATCCAGTCAGGGTGAGTTTTTAGTTAATAATTCACTGATTCAAATGATCCAGTCAGAGTGAGTTTTTAGGCAATGATTCACTAATTTAACTGATCCAGTCTGAGTGTTTTAGTTAATGATTCACTGATTCAATGAACACAATCCGAGCCAGTTTCCAGTTACCAAATCATTGTGATTTGAAATCTGTGTGGTGGTGATTTGAACAGGTCTTCTACGACAGAACACACACTCCACCTTTAATAAAGGCCAATCCAGTCTAGTTTTGCTAGGGCAATCACACACTCCAGCTCTCCACCATCAGTTCCTCTGGCTTCAGTTCAGTTGTGACCATAAATAAAGATGCATCTAAAGGAAAACCCTCTTCCTCCGAGGGCTGCTGTTTAGCGTGGGTCGAGGCGTCCCTTGGGTACACTTGGCATTTTCATCCATCCTCACACACTCACACACACACACTGTTTACAACCTTGAAATCCAAAAAGCGCTTTCAAGTGCAAATGAATGCTCCTTTCCATCAGATAAGAGTGACGTGAACAGATTTGCTGATTTCCATTTCAAAGCAACAAAGTTTGTCCAGATAAACAGCTCTCCGGCGTGATCGCCCACTTTACAAATCACCTCCGAAGGCCAGATAAACGTCCACACCTGAGAAATGGACACGACTGGAGGGAACAACTCTCCAAGGGCGAAGAGTTTGAGCAGGTTAACAGGAGGCGTCGCTTGCATTGCATTGTAAAAAATATCTGAAATTAGCAGCTTTCCGTATTTTGGGATTCACGTTTAGGGACCGAGCACCGGAACAGTGCGTAGGCCCTATTGGAATTGCTCTGTTTCTTCTTTTTCGTCTTCTTCTTCTTCTTCTTCTTTAGAATGAATCGTGATCTTGAGGGTCTAAACATGCACGGAAACACGAAACTTTGCACACGCCCCAGAAGTGGCGAAAATGTACGTTAGTTATAGGTTTCGGAAGTGGGCGTGGCAAAATGACTCGACAGCACCACCTATGCACATTTGTCAGGCTGGCCCCCGAGCTACGATTAACGCACACGTACGAACATTGGCACACGTGTCAAACATGCTAAAACCTACAAAAAAGTCTCTTGGAGCGAAATGTCAAACTCAACAGGAAGTCAGATATTTTTAAATTCCTCCACCGAAAGAGTGGCGCTTTTGGCATTTCCAGGCGTTGTATTTTAACGAACTTCTCATAGGGCTTTTTATCCGATCCACACCAAAATTGGCTTTTGTCATCTAAAGGCCTTGGCAATGTTAAATTGCGAAGATCTAGAGTTTTCGTTAAGGGGCGTGTATAAGATTTGGAATTAAAACTGTGTGAATCGTGACTGTAAGGATTATGGAATGGATCACTCGCTCTGGTGGGCTGATCAGAGCCCAGGAATTCAGTCAACAACTGTTCTCTTTTTCTGAGGCTTTACTGTAGCATGTTATGGCCCGTTTCCACTGAGTGGTACGGTACGGTTCGGTTTGGTTTGGTACGCTTTTATAGCCGTTTCCACTGTCAAAAAGCGTACCGAACCGAACCGTACCGTACCACTTTTTCGGCACCCTTTCGAAAGGGTACCAAAGACGAGGAAGGGTACCAAAAGGCGGAGCTAGACGCGCAGCTGAACGCTATTGGTTTACAGAGAGGCGTGTTTCGCTTGCGCAACAAGCCAGAATGAAAACAAAAAACCCGCCATGTTTGAAATACACAGCCAACGAGCCGAGACATTACAGCGGAATGATTTATACATATAATAACGAGCCATGGTCGACCTGGGCTCAAACAAACCTTGTCGTCGTCTTGATAAACAGCCACAAAGCCAAGAAGAAGAGAAGATTTACCCTGTGCCCCGTAGTTTTTTACGAGGCAGTCTGAGGCGCGAGCGGTTTCGCTTTCTTGCTAGCGTTCGCGCGCGTCTCTAACATTATATCTGAAATAACAAACTTATTGAGCTGATAATAATAACCTGCGCTTGATTATTGATGTGCTTTTAAAACCCGATCCTGTCAGACACTGACAAACGCGAGAGTGAAGCGTGAAGAAACAAAGGAGAAGCCGGAAAAAAAGGAGCACATTATTTTTTCAGCAAACATGAACAAAATGCCATGTATAACTAACTTATTATCTTCACATTTTGGACTATTATGAACTGGGAATGACGGAATTACTCTCTAACAGAGGCTACATGTGCTGCTGAAGCTTACAGACACAGATGAGAGGTTTTCACTGACTGTAGGCTATAATTTGTATTGTTTTGAACCTAAATACGGACGAAAATGTCTGCTGTGTGTAGTTCTTCTGTAGTTGGTAACATTTCGGAGACTGCAAGGGGCTGTATGCGTCTATATATGTTTATTTATTTATTTATTTAATATAATCACAGACGTTACAGTAGGCTGTTTCGCACTGTCATTGATCTGCAGTTATCATCAACTCATGTTCATTGAAAAATTACTAATAAACATTTATACACAAGCATTTATGTGTATGAAGCATCTGTTTTGTGAGAAGTGCTTCTCATATGATATGTGAGCGACCCGTACAGCTTTATTGTAGACATTTCCTCCAGCGAGAATGACGTCAACTGAAACTGTCTGTCATACACCACACCCACCAAAAGGGTACCCTTGTTAGTGGAAACGCAAGCCTGATAAAGGTGACCCGTACCAAACCGAACCAAACCGTACCGTACCGGTCAGTGGAAACGAGCCATTATAGGTGTGGTCTGTACAAAGATAAAAACAAATAAATATGCACATGTCAAACATGATATTTGTCAGCACAATAACAAGCATTATTATCAATATCACTGAGAATAAGTAAAATACTATGACTCAATGAGTTACCATGTTAGCATTTAACTAAGCCATTTAACAAAATGATGTTTATCCACACTCATGCTCAGTTTACAATACAAAGAAAACAACAACCTCATCGGCAACATAGAACATAAAGTATAACCAAAACATTAACAAATCTCACAGCTGATGTATAGATAATGATCTTCCATTGGTAACAATCACATCGAATTATATGTGCTCACTTCAGTAGAATAATCACTTTCACTACAACATCAAAGATTACAGCCTAATATTAATATAGAGAATTATATAGCAGAGCTAAACTCACTTAATAAGATGCATGCACACATATTACAAGCTGGACTGGAACAGCTCGTCTTACTTGTCTCAAATTTTGCTGCGCAGTGTTAAAATGGCGACGCCTC
>NW_026613752.1:32500-42500 GCF_903798145.1 Danio aesculapii | reverse complement strand
CCTTTTGTGACCTTTACAAAGTTTTTAATTAGGATCGGCGCCTCCTGCTGACATGCACTATGGGCAGTGCGGCTGGAGGGAAGGGCCCATGGCTATGAAATTAAACTGTCAATCAAAAGCAAAAACCGTAGCGCCAGCCAATCAGAATCACAGATATACAGTGCTCTCAGACGATGATGTCATAATGCAGAGAGCAGCGAAGGACCTTGAACTCATAAACCCAGATGCACATACATATTTAAATGTGAATTTAAATACTCAACGAGCAGAATTAATGAGTGTGTGTGAATAAATAATTTGCTATATCTACACTGCAGACTTATGATATGCTTGTGTGAAAAAAAGTGCAAAAAAATAATACCATGTTTTTCAAATATGTTTCCACGGTAAGACAGATAGAAAACAAACCACAGAAGAACAGAATAAAATAACAAACAAACGACAGACAGAATGAACAAATAAATGATAAATGACAAAGTCAACAAGATAAACAGACAACTGAAAGACAGTGAACAAACAAATAAACAATAGAAGGAAAAACAAACAAAACAGAGAATAAACAAATGAGCTACCCAAAGACAAACAAAAACAGAGGGCAGAACAAATAATAGATAGAAAGGCAGAAATAAAACAAACAAACAAACAAACAATAGAAGATAGAAAAAACAAACAACAGAGAGGCAAAACAAACAAACAAATGATGAAGGCAAACATATAACAAACAAATGATAGAAATGCAGAAGAAACAAACAACTGAACAGAAAAAGAACAAACAAATGACAGAAGACAGAACAAACAAACTATAGAAAGGCAAACAAACATATGAACAATAGAAGACAGAGCAACCAAATGATAGAAGACACAACAAACAAACAAACAAACAAACAAAAGCTAGAAAAGAAGAACAAACCAACAAGAATAATAGAATGGAGAACAATCAAACATAAACAATAGAAGGAAGAACAAACAAACATGAACAATAGAAGGAACAACAAACAAACATGAACAACAGAAGAAAGAACAAACAAACAACAGAGGAACTAACAAATGATAGAAAAGTAGAACAATCAAACAAATTAACAACATAAAGAGAACAAACAAATGACAGAAGACGGAACAAACAAACAAACAATAGAAAGGCAGAACAAACCAACAAGAATAATAGAATGGAGAACAATCAAACATGAACAATACAAGAAAGAACAAACAAACATGAACAATAGAAGAAAGAACAAACAAACATGAACAATAGAAGAACAAACAAACATGAACAATAGAAGAAAGAACAAACAAACATGAACAATAGAAGAACAAACAAACATGAACAATAGAAGAAAGAACAAACAAACATGAACAATAGAAGAAAGAACAAACAAACATGAACAATAGAAGAAAGAACAAACAAACATGAACAATAGAAGAACAAACAAACATGAACAATACAAGAAAGAACAAACAAACATGAACAATAGAAGAAAGAACAAACAATAGAGGAACTAACAAATGATTGAAAAGTAGAACAATCAAACAAATTAACAACATAAATAGAACAAACAAATGACAGAAGACAGAACAAACAAATGATAGAAAGGCAGAACAAACAAACAAATGAATAACATAAATAGAACAAACAAATGGAACAAGCAAACATTAGTAAGACTGAACAAACATTCAGAAAATGACAGAAGACAGAACAAACAAACAAACAAACAAACAAACAATAGAAAGGCAGAACAAACAAGCAAATGAACAACATAAATAGAACAAACAAATGACAGAAGACAGAACAAACAAACAAACAAACAAAAAAACAATAGAAAGACAGAACAAACAAGCAAATGAACAACATAAATAGAACAAACAAATGACAGAAGACAGAACAAACAAACAAACAAACAATAGAAGGGCAGAACAATCAAGCAAATGAACAACATAAATAGAACAAACAAATGGAGCAAGCAAACATTGGTAAGACTGAACAAACATTCGGAAAATGACAGAAGACAGAACAAACAAACAAACAAACAACTGAAAGAAAGAACAAATAAACATAAAAAAGAACAAACAAACAAACAAGAGAGGAACTAACAAACGATAGAAAAGCAGAACAATCAAACAAATTCACAACATAAATAGAACAAACAAATAACAGAAGACAGAACAACCAAACAAACGATAGAAAGGCAGAAGAAAGAAACAAACAAATAAACAATAAAGGAAGAACAAATAACCAAACGAACAACAAAAATAGAACACACAAAAGAAGGTGGAACAAATAAACAACTGAAAGAAAGTACAAATAAGCAAATGAACATCACATAAATAGAACAGACAACAGAAGGTAGAACAAACAAATAAAAGAAAAGCAGAACAAACAAACAAACAAACAACAGAAACAAAACAAACAAATGACAAAAGACACAACAAACAAATCATAGAAAGACAGAACAAACAAACAAATGAACAGCCAAAACACAACAAACAAACAACAGAACAAACATCAAAGAATAGAAAGACAGAATTAAAAACATAATAAAAAAACAACTAATATTTAAGCGATAAAAAGACCAACGTAACGATGAAACAAAAACAATTGAATGATGGAAGGACATCGCAAACAAACAAATGACAAAATACAAACAAATAGAATGAACAGAAGAATGACAGATGGATGGACGGATCATATTTTTTGAGCACTATGGATGTTTAATTTAATTCATTTTACTTCGGCTTAGTCCCTTATTTATTAGGGGTCGCCACAGCAAAATGAACCACCAAGTATTCCAGCACATGTTTTATGCAGTGGACGGCGTTCCAGCCGCAACCCAGCACTGGAAAATAAAACGCATACACTCTCGCACTCACACACACACACACACACTCATACACCACAGCCAATTCAGTTCTTCCAATTCACCTATAGCGCATGTCTTTGGACTGCGGGGGAAACTGCAGCACCCGAAGGAAACCCACACAAACTCGGGGAGAACATGCACTGGGCTGCCCACAATTCAATTAATATTTTACCAACCGATACCAACGCCACGGAATTTCGATATCAACTCAACTAAATAAAACAGACATTAATTTATTCCATCTACCATGCAAATGGAGAGTGACTGGCAAACACTAACCGGTGCGCGGGTTGATGCTGAAGAAGTTCTGCGGGTTCCCACTGGAGATGCGGAAAGACAGACGGGGCTCTGCAGTCGTAGCGTCAGGGTCCTGCGCCTGTATCTGGATCACTGACTGGTCCTTTGGGGAGTTTTCCAGAATTGTGGCGTGATACATTGGTTCAGACGTAAGGGGAGAGTTATCATTCACATCCTCAACCTGTCAAAACACACATACACAACAAACAATATTAATACATTAATATATACCCATGGAGCTACACATGTATAATGTACAGTTGAAGTCAGAATTATTAGCCCCCCTGAATTATTAACGGAGACATTTTTTTCAACAATTCTGCACATAATAGTTTTAATAACTCATTTCTAATAACTGATTTATTTTATCTTTGCCATGATGACAGTAAATAATATTTGACTAGATATTTTTTCAAGACACTTCTATACAGCTTAAAGTGACATCCAAAGGCTTAACTAGGTTAATTAGGTTAATTAAGCAGGTTAGGGTAATTAGGCAAGTTATTGTATAACGATGCTTTGTTCTTTAGACCAGCGTTTCCCAACCCTGTTCCTGGAGGCACACCAACAGTACATATTTTGGATGTCTCCGTTATCTGACCCATTAACTTCAGGTTTTGGTGTCTCTTCTGATGTTATGATAAGATGATTTAGGTGTGTTTGATAAGGGAGAGGTTAAAAATGTGGACTGTTGGTGTGCCTTCAGGAACAGGGTTGGGAAACACTGCTTTAGACTATCGAAAAAAATATAAGGGGCTAATAATTTTGACCTTAAAATGGTTCATAAAAAATTTAAAACTGCTTTTATTCTAGCCGAAATAAAACAAATAAGACTTTCTCCAGAAGAAAAAAAAAATTATCAGACATACTGTGGAAATGTCCTTGCTCTGTTAAACATCATATTATAAATATTTAAAAAAGAAAAGAAAAAAATTCAAAGGGGGATAATAATTCTGACTTCAACTGTATATTACATATATTATTCATATATAAATACACAATATGAAATAGAATCAGCATTAAGTAAGGTACTTTTAAGAAAAACAATTATTAATTACATCATGACAAGTGTATTTAAATTACATTTCTAATTACTTTGTCTGAAAAGTAACTGTTACTTGGTAAGCTATTTCATTACTTGACTAAATACTAAAAATCCCCATAAATCTCAATGCTTAGAAACAAGCGGCAACATCCCACTCTCCCGTGTAAAGCTAATATGAAAGTAACTGTAATTGCAATTCATCGAAAGGCCACTGGGGCTGGCTACAAAATAGAGGTCATCTCTATTGACTCCAATGTTAAAATGCCCATCAGACAAAAATATGTTTACAGCCTGGTACAAAAAACTATTTTGGTGTATATCACTAATATTACACTTCATGACAACTGTGAGGGGGGACATCTTACTTATTGTATCATCTTTTATATTAAGCCTCAAAATTACATAATTAAGGCCGTGGCCACTTGGGTGACAGCTACGTCTCTGCTACGTCACCTCAATTTGGAAGAAATTAGCATTTTCCTCAAGTAGAAAAATGTAATAAGAACAATGCTTATGTCTCAATGTATTATAACAGTGCTTAAGACTCAACACTTTATTGATATACTGTAGTTTACAACCAAGCACATGTGGTCAGAACACAAACGAATCATATTAAATTAAGTATTAAGTGTTTCTCCTAAAGCAAAATGCAAACAGGTAGAGGTCTACATTCTGAAGTCAGCGACCAGATTACTGAAATTTCCCAATAACTCACGGTAGCTGTCAGTAACTCCGGTGTAATTTGAACAGAGTGGGTGGTCTAATAATATAACACTTCCGAGAACCAATGTTATCTCGGAACAGCATATCTGGGATTTCCTCATTCTTATGGAGAACCAGTACAGCCAGTGCTCACGACTGTTACACGATGAATGCATGGACTGCATAACGGTCCTCAGAGTGGGTTTACCAACAAGGGAGAGCAAAGGGAAGATGTGCTGTCTCTCATCTTGCATTTGAAAATGGTCAGTTTACTGTTAGGAAACCCACATCAGGCAAGTCTTTTTCATGCGTCAAAAAGTTAAAAAGAGTTAACTGTGTTTTTTTATAACTTCTGACTATGGATAGTTTATTATTAGGCTATTCATAGGCTATATTTGTAAATACAGCTGATGTTCACAGCCAAAACTGGGAAGGCTTTTATACTTAACGCGCTCGCCGGAAACACGAGCCTTTCTCATGTGAGATTGTCAACTGTGCAGACGAATATCAAATATGGCAAATTAGAAAAGTTTGGTCAGTTAAATTATGCAACTCTAAGTAATGTTTACTCAGCAATAATTCCCCAGTACCGATAACAGAACCGTTAACAGCAGAGCTTATCAATACTTTAGTCTCTTATAATTTAGCACAGATAACAATAAAGTACCTAGTTTCAGTACCCATCCCTGCAAATGAAAAAAAAAAATTGCCTACAATCCTTGCACGACATAGTTTTATTTGTTATCCGTCTCTTTTGGTAGTACCCAATTTCAACGTGAGATTTTGGAAACCAGATCTAAATTTAGCAGGAACGGTCGGGTAGAAAACGGGGCGGGTCAGGCAGCGGGTGAACAAAGGCTGAGTATATGGAGGGAGCGGTCGGTTGCGGAATAAAACCTTGCAGGAGCAGGACTAAAAAAATAGTCCCGCGCAGACCTCTACAAGCAGGCATGTTTAGCTCTGCCCATGCCCCACCTCTATGCCCTTACTACGTTACTACGGAATGATGCATGGTCAGCGCAATGATGCGCGGAACAAGATGGTGACGCTTGGCCCCACCCACTTGCAGCTTCATTTGCACTCTTCAGAAACCTATGGGTAATGTCTCGGACACTATGTCCATGTTTTTAGTTTATATTTTTAGTCTATAGGAACTTTCAGTTTTGTTTTTAAATAAAATAAAATAACGCTTGCATTGTAAGCAATATATATATCAATACACAAAAAGTTTCAAATTAATGACACCATATTTCATACATATTTATTTCCAAAATATTTAATTGTGTAAGCATGTGCAAATATCAGACAAACTTCTCTAGTTTCTTATGCTAAATATATAAAAATACATGTACTGTATAACACACACACAATTACTCTACATGTCTGAATTGATTTATATAGAGCTTTTTAATTTACGTACAATGTTCAAGGTGAGTATAAGTAACTGTAATTAAATTACTTACAAAATAACAGTAATCCCTCACTCAAATTTTTCAGTGAACATGTAATTTAATAACAGAAACTCATTACTTTGTAAGTAATTACACCCAACACTGAATAGTATGCACTGTAATGTACCTGTATATAGACTTGTAGCGCTGCAGACTGTGGAACCACACCCAGATCAGTGGCGTACACCGTCAGCCAATAGGAGTCCTGCGTTTCCCTGTCCAACAGATCAGTCGTGTAGATCACGCCTGTGATATAAAATACATGAAAATGTTTTAATTCCAGTCAAACAGCATTGCTCATTTAGTTTCAAGTATGCTACACTCAGAATGACAAACTCATTTTCACTCTGATAGCAATAATTAGTGTAAAAAAAAAAGCAATTACTGAGCAGAAACATTAAAGCGGAGGAGAGTAAATTATTCAAATGTTAAAACGTTCCAATATCTCAGATTATTAGTGAGCAGTTTGTCAGGTGATTTTCTTGAAATGTGTGTGTGTGCTGCTATCAAAACATTGATGTGGCAGTGTGAAGCTCATTCTGAAATGTCTTACGTTGCTTTGTTTGATGTTTGCTGTAATTAAAACATGAAGACAGGGCGGGACATTTGAAGTAGCCCCTCCCTCTTTAAAAATACAATACAATTTCCCTTACTAATATACGCATGTGTTTAGGCAAATCCTCCACATAAATGTGAAAAAGTGACTGATTTCATCTTGAAGTACTGGTATACTGATAATTTATTTACACACAACTTTAACACTATGGCTCAAACAATGGTGTGAGTTTGAGGCGGGGTTTCCTGCTTGACTGGCCAATGGCAGTGTTCTGGAAACCTGTCTGAAAGCAGTTATTGTTTTGGAGCACTTTTGTGTTGATGCACCTTAAATAAAGCTGTGAGTGTTTGTACGCGTGTTATAATCCAGCAGCTCACAGGTTGTGGTAAATTTAGATCAATAAGGAGGTCACTTCCATAAGTCATGGAGCCGAAACGGAGCAGAAAAACACACAGCCCTCAGGCTAAAGACAAAACAACAGCTCGACATTTTCAAGCACTCCACGTAACCATAAACCCCGGCTTTCAATCTTGGGGACAAAAATAAAATTATGCTCATGGACAAGAACAAGAAAACAAAACAAAAATAATAAGCAAAGCCATTTTTCTTGGGAACAGGTTTGCCACAAAAAGCAAGAATTTGTGTGTGTTGTTTGACTGTCAACTAGGTACAAATAACAAAAACAAAACTAACTAAATACATAGACATTTTTAAAATAATAATATTTATTATAATTAAATACTTGTGTGAAAACTGCAGTTACCTATGTAAGGGTGGGTGGATGGATGGATGGATGGATGGATGGAACGATAGCTAGATGGATGGATGTAACGATAGCTAGATGGATGGATGGATGGATGGATGGATGGATGGATGGATAGAACGATAGCTGGATGGATGGATGGATGGATGGATGGATGGATGGAACGATAGATAGTACGATAGATAGAACTATAGCTGGATAGATAGATGGATAGATGGATGGATGGATGGATGGATGGATGGATGGATAGAACGATAGCTAGATGGATGGATGGATGGATGGATGGATGGATGGATGGATGGATGGAACGATAGATAGAATGATAGACAGAACGATAGCTAGATGGATAGATAGATGGATGGATGGATGGATGGATGGATGGAACGATAGCTAGATGGATGGATGTAACGATAGCTAGATGGATGGATGGATGGACGGATGGATGGATGGATAGAACGATAGCTGGATGGATGGATGGATGGATGGATGGATGGATGGATGGATGGATGGATGGAACGATAGATAGAACGATAGATAGAACTATAGCTGGATAGATAGATGGATAGATGGATGGATGGATGGATGGATGGATAGAACGATAGCTAGATGGATGGATGGATGGATGGAACGATAGATAGAATGATAGACAGAACGATAGCTAGATGGATAGATAGATGGATGGATGGATGGATGGATAGATGGCTGGATGGATGGATAGAACGATAGCTAGATGGATGGATGGATAAATAGAACGACAGCTGAATGGATGGATGGATGGACGGATAAAACGATAGCTAGATGGATGTATAGATGGATGGATGGATAGAATGATAGCTGGATGGATGGATGGATGGAACGATAGATAGAACAATAGCTAGATGGATGGATGGATGGATAGATAGATAGAACGATAGCTAAATAGATAGATGGATGGATGGATGGATGGATGGATGGATGGAACGATAGATAGAATGATAGACAGAACGATAGCTAGATGGATGGATGGATGGATGGATGGATGGATGGATGGATGGATGGAACGATAGATAGATAGCATTGTAAATGAATATTAGCTGCTTCAGTTCAACATCTACATTAGCAGGTAATGAAGATGAAACCAGGATGGACATTTCAGCAAGACAGTGATCCAAAACACAGTCAAGGAGACTCTCGAATGCTTTCAGAGAAATAAAATCAAGCTGTAGAATGGCCCAGCCGATCACCTGACTTGAATCCAATAGACAAAACAAAATAAACCTCGGATTTGATAGACGAGACCCACAGAACCATCAAGATTTTCACACTCTGCTGAACTCTGTAGAAAAACTCACACCTGAGCAACGCATGTGACTTCATTCTCCATATGAGATGCATCTTTAAGCTGCCATCATTAAAAGTATTAAATATGTTTCAGTAGTTCAGCACTTTCTCCTTGAGTCATTCCATTGTTATTACACACAACTCATTTTTCAGATTTGTTTGTTTTGTTTTATTTTTATGCTTGTATTGATTGGGTTTTACCTAAATCTGGTTCAATTCCACGCCAACAGCTCCTTTAGAAATATTACTCCCATTTTCCCCGCTGTTTTTAGTAAGAGTGCATACAAAAAGAATAGTAATAAATAATGTAGTATTAATAAACATTATATATAGTAAATGTCTATGTGAATTGAACATTTTTTATACAATCGTTCATCCCTATATATTTTTATAATGCTCTACATAGCAGATATATATATATATATATATATATATATATATATATATATATATATATATATATATATATATATATATATATATATATATATATATATATATATATATATATATATATCCATCCACTGTAGATTTTTTTTACGCCTCTGTGCTTTGGCAGAAACTTTGGTGTAATTCAACCGTGTTAAATTACTGCAAGGGAACTACAATTAGAGTTGAATCAGGTGAAGAAATCAGATCAGGTTTCACTGTGCTAAAACACTGCCTGAGCGTTTATGTGTGTCTGTGTGTGTGTGTGACATCAATAATTCAGTCTGTTAGCCTGTAGGATTCATAAAACCCTTTAGTTCATTGTGTGAGAGTGAGAGCAGACGTAATATATTCTGCACACCAGCAGAAGAGCCGGAGGAATCTGAAAATGAGAGAAGACAACGAGAAAAAGAGAGAACGCGAGGCAGAGAGAGAGAACGAGAGGCAGAGACGGAGAGTGTGTTCAGTTCTCTGAGGTAATAGAAACTCACTTTAGCCAATCACTGACACAGATTGGAAGTCCAGGCTGACAAACCAGAGTCATTTCACAACGTTTACCGCTAACCAGAGCGACTCATTCAA
>NW_026613752.1:15000-27500 GCF_903798145.1 Danio aesculapii | reverse complement strand
TTAAAATCAAATCAAATAAAAATAAATTAAAAAATAAATAAAATAAAATACAATAAAAAAATGAAAAATACAATAAAATAAAGTGAATAATAAAATAAAATAAAATAAAATGAAGAAAATAAAGAAACAAGATAATATAAATAAAGTAAAATACATATTCATCATTAGTGGCTGCACATGGAGTTGAATAATTTGGTCATAATTTTGTAAAATGAAAAAATAAAATAAAATATAAAAATAAATAAATGAAGTAATAAAATAAAACAAAACAAAATTGAATAAAACAAACAAAAAATAAAAATAAATAATAAATAAAATAAAATATAAAAATAAATAAATGAAGTAATAAATAAAACAAAACAAAATTGAATAAAAAAACAAAATAAAAAATAAATAAAATAAAATAAAATATAAAAATAAATAAATGAAGTAATAAATAAAACAAAACAAAATTGAATAAAAAAACAAAATAAAAAATAAATAAAATAAAATAAAATATAAAAATAAATAAATTAAGTAATAAAATAAAACAAAACAAAATTTAATAAACAAAATAAAATAAAATAAAAAATAAATAAAATAAAATATAAAAACAAATAAATGAAGTAATAAAATAAAATTAAATTGAATAAAACTAAACAAAATAAAATAAAAAATAAATAAAATAAAATATAAAAATAAATAAATGAAGTAATAAAATAAAATAAAACTAAATTGAATAAAACAAAAACAAAAAAAAAACTAAAATAAAATAAAATAAAATGAATGAAATAAAGAAACAATATGATATAAATAAAGTATAATATATATTTATCATTAGTGGCTGCACATGGAGTTGAACAATTTGGTCATCATTTTGTAAAATGAAAAAAAATAAAATAAAAAATAAAAAATAATGAACTAAAGAAACAAGATGATATAAAGTAAAATACATATTCATCATAAGTGGCTGCACATGGAGTTGAACAATTTAGTCATAATTTTGTAAAACGAAAAAAATAAAATAAAATTAAATAAAATAAAAGAATAATTATTAAAATCAAATGAAAATAAATAAAAAAACTAAATAAATAAATAAATAACTAATAAAACTAAATAAAATTGAATAAAATAAAACAAAACAAAATAAACTCAAATATTATAAAATAAATGAAATAAAGAAACAATAGGATATAAATAAAGTAAGATATATATTTATCATTAGTGGCTGCACATGGAGTTGAACAATTTGGTCATCATTTTGTTAAATGAAAAATAAATAAATAAAATAAAATGTAATAAAATACATTAAAAATAAACAAATTAATTAATAAAAAACTAAATGAAATAAGACAAGATAATATATTTAAAATAAAATAAAAATTAATAATAAAAATAAAATAAAATAGAATGAATAAATGAATGAATGAAATAAAGAAGCAAAATGATATGAAGTAAAATACATATTTATTATTATTACTAAATAAAATATAGAAATACTAAATAGTCAAATCGCTTTATATAATATGATAAATAAATAATAAATCAAATGAGAATAAGACAGAAAATGCTTTGCAATTTATTTTAAAAAAAGAAAATATACGTACTGTATGTTATATAAAGTTAATATATAAATTATTCAAATTAAATAAGCCTTTATTTCAGGCTCCTGTGTGTGTGTGTTCAGTAATATCAAGTTTATGGCAAAGAATAAGTTCTTTTCCTGGTCTTTAAAATGAAATATCTCAACATAAACAAAGGAGGCAGAGAAAAGTGTTAATTTTCGATGAAAATGTTAGACGGCACTTAGAGGTTTTTGCATCTGAACTCTTCAGATACTAATACTGTAATGTTTTATTATAAAATACACTCTAAAATATACTCTAATATATTCAATGTTATATTCAATATTCTAATATGAAATATTCTTTCTTGAGAAAATGTTCGCAATATATTATAATAGACATTTTCTATTATTTCATATATTTATATCTTACATAAAATAGTTTTGTATATACTCTTTTTTAATTTTGCAGTGATTTATATAATATAATATACATATAAAATATAATATAAATATATATAATCTTATGAAATGTGTGCAAATGATAAACAATGAAAGACAAATAATTATAAACAATAATAATGATAAACAACGATAATCGTTAAAACAAGTCATTTTACCAAAAATACATTCAGATATGTAAATAGTATTTAAATATGTTGATAAATATATATTATCCATGTCAATGTGCAAATTTGCAACTTGAAAATAACTCATTTTACTTGAGTTATTTACATATTATCTTTATGCATATCAATACAATAAGCTCAAAGGGAGCTCACAAAACCTGTCATGATAAATTTGGCCACTTTAAATGATTTACAAAACAAGAGGAGCCAGAAAAATGTTAAAAGAAAAGCTCAGGCGGCAGCAACACTTGACTGCTTCTGAGTAAATGAGCAGCTCTATTTGAGCAATGAAAGACTGGCAGCTATTTCTGAACCCTCTAAAGGTCTCAGATTCTCCGTAATATGAAGAAAATCACTTACCATGGAGAACAAATTGAAAAAAAAAAAAAAAAAAGAGAAACTCGGCCAGCTGCTCAAGTCAATAGTGTTGCAGGGAGGCACATATTTAATAATCAACTTTGATGATTGAATCTAACATTGATGCTGCTCTTATGGTTTATGTAGGACAGACAAACTCAGAATTTGAATATTTTACATCTAATTAGTTCTTTAACAAAGCTGGAATTAAGCCTAGGCTTTTACAAGATGTAAAACAAGTCTGTAGAGTGTGTATGTAAAGTTTCAGCTCAAAATCCCACACAAATTTTTTAAAACTCTTTGAAACTTCCCACTTTTAGGCTTTGATCATAATTATGCCATTTTGGTTACTGTCGCTTAAAATTCAAATGAGATTGAAAAAGGGCGGAGCTACAAATGCATCAGCATAGTGGCAGGTTCAAAACATGACTAACGTTATCTTTAAAAAACTGAAAATGTTAAAAGAATAGCAGTCAGCTGCTTCCCACTCAGAGCTGTCTATTCTAATGAGGGAGAGATCATCATTAATGGGCGGGGCTTTCCCCCTCTGATGACACGTACAAAGGGAAAATGCCAATCAAAGTATTTCTGTAGACTGTTTTATCAAGTGTGATAATAAAAACAGAATTAATTTATTTTAACCATTAGAGAGGCTAGTTATATTCACACGTTGTTGCCACACAACTGTATATTAACCCTTTATAAAAGTGATTTTTGCATAATAGGTCCCCTTTAAGTTGTTTCCTGGCTAATTTGATGGCAGATTCCAGCTGTAGTGACCCACTATTTCAGTGAAGTGGCATCCGACTGGAAGACATATTCTCTGAGGACTGCTGGAGCATTCATGCAAACTCATACATAATCACTGCCGTTTACACAGGATGGACAAAAGTGAGGTATTAGCCTTGATAACGTCTACATAAGCATCTGCATAAGCATACATCTCGAAAATGTCTTTTCAGTTGTCCATTTTTGTCAAACATTGCTGTAAGATTCCCTGGAGGGTTATCATTGTTGAGCATGACACAGAAAGACATGATACATTAGTCTGTCCTATTTTGGCATACATTGGAGTGTGTAACCAAATTTAGCTTTCATGATTTGACCTAAAAATCACAAAAAAAACCCAGACTTCAGAAGTGCTAAAATATTCATTTACAGAATTTGGCCTGCACTGTAAAACAGCTATATTTATACAAAAAACTGCCAGTTTTGGTGCGCAGAAATATTTTACCTTTAAAGATACTGTAGAAACATTTCTAAACGAACAGTAATCTACCATATTCTATTAAATTACACAATGTTAATACATCAAGACATATTTTTAACAAGGGAAAGTTGTTTTGATTGAATAAATAATAAGAGGACACAAATTTAAGCAGTTTTATGTTTTTTTTTCATCATGTCAAAAATTAAAATAAATGATATTTGTTAAACTAGTCATAAAAACTATTATGCTTCAATATGTGTTAAAAAAGTCATTATATATACACACAGTTTAAGTCAGAATTATTAGCCCCCCTTTTAATTTTTTTTTATTTTTCAAATATGTTTAACAAATTCACAGTATGTCTGATCATATTTTTTCTTCTGGAGAAAGTCTTACTTGTTTTATTTTGGCTAGAATAAAAGCAGTTTTAATTAAAAAAAAAACATTTTAAGGTCAAAATTATATTATATATGTATATATATATATATGTATATATATATATATATATATATATATAGTATATATATATGTATATATATATATATATATATGTATATATATATATAGTATGTATATATATATATAGTATATATATATGTATATATATATATATATATATATGTATATATATATATATATATATATATATATATATATATATATATATATATATGTATATATATATATATATATATATATATATATATATGTATATATATATGAATGTATATATGTATATATGTATATATATATGTATATATATGTATATATATATATGTATATATATATGTATATATATGTATATATATATATATGTATATATATATGTATATATATATATATATATATATATATATATATATATGTATATATATGCATATATGTATATATGCATATATGTATGTATGTATGTATGTATGTATGTATGTATATATATATATATATGTATATATATATGTATATATATATATATATATATATATATATATATATATATATATATATATATATATATATATATATATATATATATATATATATATATATATATATATATATATATATATATATATATATGTATATATGTATATATATATATTTATATATATGTGTCTCAGTGGGTAGCACGATCGCCTCACAGCAAGAAGGTCGCTGGTTCGAGCCTAAGCTGTGTCAGTTGTCATTTCAGTGTGGAGTTTGTGCGATGGGTATGCAGCTGGAAGGGCATTCGCTGCGTAAAACATATGCTGGATAAGTTGTCAGTTCATTCCGCTGTGGCAACCCCAGATTAATAAAGGGACTAACACTTTATTACTATATTAATAAAATATATTAGAATAGATTCTATATATACCGATTCATAATGGATTCTGATAACTTTATGGTCTCTTAGAACAACATTTTCACAGCTTTTATCAAATCCAGTCTCTTTGAGATGTTTTTTTTTTTTCAGATAATGCATATGGACCACCATTACTTTATGCTATCAGACAACATACATGCACTTAAGCGCTGTTTTTAGTGCTTGCGTTGCATAAGCAGGACACATCTCCTGTGTTCAGTGCTACTTCAGCTAGCAGAGACATCTCAGAAACTCCTACGCATGCTTTGCAACAGAGGCAAAAAAAGAGAAGACAGACAAAACGAAAAGAAAGAGAGAGACGTGGAAGGACAAAAACACTGAGAGAGCGGTTATTGAGTGTGTCATTTTGGTGTGCTCATCCACTTCCCTTTTGTTATTGAAGGGCTATATTTAGGAGAGTTAGCCTTGCGGGGTTATAAGAGTTTCGTGGAATCACATCAAGTTGCATGACCCTAACAGAGCGACGGATGGGGAAATCCGCAGGGACAGGTGGATGAAGATGGCCTGTGTAACATTAAGTGGCTGACAGAATAATTTTCGCATTTGTTTGGATTTGACATGACATGAACTTGACTGAAGAGTTTGACTGGTGGAGACGGAGGCTGGGTTTTTGGATTGAATTTAACTTTATTGTCATTATACATGTACAAGACAACGGAATGCAGGTATCACGACTGCAATAGCAGCAAGTGCAGTATGTATAGGGATAAATTCAAAGTACAATGATAAAAACTATGAGTAATATTTACATTTCTCATACTTCAGCCTCTACATCAAAGTTCCTGAAAGCAAAGGTCAAGGTGCTTCAGGATTGGACAGCCCAATCACCAGACATGAACATTAGTGAGCATGTCTGGGGTAAGATGAAGGAGGCGGCACTGAAGATGAATCCTGCAAGAACGATGAATCCTGCCAGATGACTTTATTAATAAGTGATTTGAGTCATTAAAGAGATGTATGGATGCTGTCCTCCATGTTCATAGGAGTCATACCCAATATTCTTTTTCCACTGCAGCATGACTTTATATTATATACTGTATATTATTTCTGTTAAGTGACAAGACTTTTGTCTAAGCCAAGTCGGACCGCACTGTCCTAATTAAAAATCATAATCATATTTTATTTTGGTTAAATAAGTGTAATCTAGAGGCCTTTGCCTTTCATATAAGCCACTTCTGATACCAAATGATCACCTACAAGTCAAGTTATGATTGTCGCTCCTAAACTTGGATAGGTGAAAAGACTTTTGTCAGGTTGTGTACTGTACAGGTTGCCATTAACAATCAGGGATATGCAAATAGGAATGAACATAAGAGTTTGGGTCATGTTATCGACATGGACTGTAAGCAATCAACCAATCACAAAAGACTAGAACAGATCTGACCAATCAGGAAAGATTAGCTGTCAGAAAGGCATGTTTGGGACCAGATCTTTGAGCTAACCATTTCAGACACTGTGAGAAAAAAGCTGATCCAACAAGTAAAAGTATTCCTTAATTTTTTAGCATTACGTTTTTGGAGTTTGGATGAATGCAAACCTATTATAGCCCTGCTGAAAAATCCAGCTTTAACCAGCCTAGGCTGGTTGGCTGGTTTTAGCTGGGTGACCCGACTGGTTTTAGATGGGTTTTGGCCATTTCCAGGCTGGTTTCCAACCATTTCCAGCCTGGTCTTAGCTGGTCAGGCTGGAAAATGACCAGCTAAATCCAGCTAAAACCAGCTTGAACAGCCTGGTTTAAGCTGGACATAGCTGGATTTGGCTGGGCTCCCAGCCTGGCTAGGTTGGTCAAGCTGGTTTTAGCTGGTCATTTTCCACCCTGACTAGCTAAGACCACACTGGAAATGACTGGAAACCAGCCTGGAAATGGCCAAAACCCTTCTAAAACCAGACTGGTCGACCAGCTAAAACCAGCCAACCAGCCTAGGCTGGTTTAAGCTGTTTTTTTCAGTAGGGAGAAGATCAACAATACTGAATAAGCAACCATTAGACTAGTGTTATGAAGCAATTTAATCTTGGAAAATGATGTGTAATACTGTAACAACGTTGTAAACAATGGTGTGAGCTGAAATTACAGACCCTCCTAAAAGCAACAGCTTGTCACAGTCTATAGACCGTAACATAGCTGTGAGCTATTTTTTTTTTCGTATAGAATTGTACTGAGAGAGAGAGAAAATCACCTTACAGAATTAAGTTTCCTGAAATATCACACCTTTCTCTGCAACCGCCCTGGGCTCAGCAAAGTGGCAGAGAAATTAAAAATGTGATTGTGAGTCATGGTCAGATTGTCTGTCTGTCTGTCTAGCCAATCAAATGCTGCAGAGCTCCTGCTCCATTTATATGGTGCTCACTCAATCTGATTTTAAAACACTAGAAATCCTAACAGGATTACACACTAGCAGAATGTAAAGTCACTCCAAACACAACAAACACAGAGAGAAACACAATCTTGTAGCTAGAAGATACAGTTGAAGATTTGTTTTTCACCATAATAGTTTTAAAAATGAATTAACCGATTTACTTTGTCTAAAGACGCACATAGCATTTCTATTAGATATTTTTGCAAATACTAGTGTTCAGTTTTAAGTGTAATTTAAAGGCTTGACTTATTTAGGTTTACTAGACAAGCTGGGTTAATTAGGCGAGTCATTGGACAACAATGGTTTGTTTGTAAAAATTACTATTTCCTAAGAAGGCTACTAATATTGACCTAAAAATGTTTCAAAAATTAAAAGCTGCTTTTATTCTAGCCAAACTAAAACGAAACTTCCTCCAGACAGAAGAAAATATATAGGAAACATTGACTACGTTTACATGGACATCAGTAATCAAATTATTTGCCTTAACCTAATTAAGACAACAATAAGATAAAGGTGTTTACATGAGTTGCTTTTTGAATGTTCCTTTCATGAACCCGATTTACATGTTATAGCACATAATTCGATTAACGTAATTACGTCAGCACGCCATCCACATTTCCTCCTGAGTTTTATGTAATTTCGGGTGTTTCATTTTTAATTTGTCGACTTTAACTGCAGTTTGGCACTTTCACTTTCATTCTGGAACATTTCATGCATGCCCCTTATTACAAACGAGATAATGGATGGAAGTATGAACTGCTGGAAGAGTGTTGTTTTTAATGTAATTTCATACCGCATGCTGAATGGAAGAAAAAAGACCCTCAGCATTTCACAATGCAGGTGTCTGGGGTCTTCATTGACTCTGTAGGTGCAAACAATAGCGTCAAACAGGCGTGTGTGTATAGACTATCCTGTCGCAAATCACGACAAAAGTCCTACATAACAGTAATAGTTTGATTGCGGTGTTTACATGTCTGTACAACACTTCAATAATGCGACTAAAATCAGCAAACTCCACATATCTTAATTTGATTTCTCTTTAGCTCGATTATGACCTTAATCGGATTAACATTATAAGAAAATGCCATTTACAAGATAAACTCTTAATTAGAGTATTGTCTTAATCGCATTAAAATCTGATTATTGGTGTCCATGTAAATGTACTCACTGTAAAATGTCCATACTCCATTAACATTGACTTGGAAACTATTTTTAAAAGAATAAAAACCACAGGTGGGCTAATACTATTGCCTTATATACAAATGAAACAGTGCGTTAGAAAATCATCTTAAAAATATCAAGTAATTATAAAATTCTATCCTTCAAAAAAGTGTGTGTGCCCGTTATATGCTATATGTAATCTGTGAAATCCAACTGTCCAATATCTGCAGATTAGCTCTGAATATAGCGCTAGCTGCAAAATCAGGGCCAAAATCTGTGCTTAAGTCCAGCTTTAAGCCTACTGAAATTATTAGATTATTGAATATCATTTCTTAATGCAACTTGTGATGCACTGAAATGGAAATTCTCTACCATTATTGAGAATTCCATGATTCACTGAATACAATTGACCCTTTGCAAAACCTTGTCCCACTTCTCTATGTCTGACAAGCTTTTAGTATGAGCTCCTCTTTCAATTTGTCACTCCTTAGAAAAATAGTGAGTAATTTCAGAAAAAATGACAACTGATTTCAGACAGAAGTAGGCATGAAGGTCTGCAATATGTATACGAGAGGAAAACTGTGAGGGTAACTCAAAATGTGAAAGTGAAAAAGTGAAAGTTTTTCAAAGAAATGAAAACAAAATGGTGTGGCACGATGGCTCAGTGGTTAGCACTCTCGCCTCAAAGCAAGAATGATGCTGGTTCGAGTCCTTGCTGGGCCAGTTGGCATTTCTGTGTGGAGATTGCATGTTCTCATCATGCTGGTGTGGGTTTCCTCTGAGTGCTCCGGTTTCCCCCCACAGTCCAAAGACATGCGCTATAGTTGAATTGGATGAACTAAATTGTCTGAATGTGTGAGTGTGAATGAGTGTGTATGGGTGATTCCCAATAGTAGGTTGCAGGTGTAAGAGCATCTGCTGCGTGAAACCTATACTGGAATAGTTGGCGACCTCTGAAATAGAAACTAAGCTGAAGGAAAATGTATGAATAAAAAAACTAAAAGATTGGAGCTACAGCCCACAAGTCTAGTAATGGGAAGTTTAATTAAAATGCTACAGCTTCCCTAACATATAATTCACAAACACACGCAAACAGTAGCATATCGAGCCAAAACTCAACAATGATGCATGTATGAAATTATAAAAGACAGAAAAGATTAATTTGTTGTCTATCTGGGTCTCCAAAGCTTGTCAGACAAAATGACAGACATAGATGGGGGCACAGACATAACATTTACCCTGTCAAAAACTTCTTACAGAAAAGATTTGAATCAGATTTTGACACAAATTGCCCCTTTTGCCAGAATAACGTTGAAACTCTTCCTCCCTTATTTTGGTCATGCAATTATGTGTCCCAATTTTGGCAAGATGTTAATTTATTTCAAGAGTTCACACTTAGCTGATGATTTCTTATAAGCTTGTTTGGCATGCTGTCCCGGGAGAGAGCCCAGAGCTCATAAGATCCTCGAGCCCGGGGCTCCCTCCTGCTGCATGGTGTGAGGGGAGTTTGAGCTCAAGTAGATCTTGAGAACTCCCCTGCTGTAGTAGCTAATGACAGATAGTGATTGCTCTTAAGAGATAACTATTTACTAGGAGCATGTCTATAGTGCTGATTTAGATTAGTCAATTAACTTATGTTGCATGTTTTTGGACGGTGGGAGGAAACCGGGAAACTCGGGGGAAACCCACGTAAGCACAGGGAGAAAGTGCAAACTCCGCACAGAAACGTCTGCTGGTTTGGTGAAGCCTGGAATCAGAGACATTCTTGCTGTGAGGCAACAGTGCTAAGCACTGGGCCACCGTGTCACCTATCTAGGAAGGAGGAGGAGTAGGGGTGGATGGGGGGATTCTTCAAAACGAAGATAGCGGTGGAATGTAACCCACGGTATTTGTAGTAGCTTAGGAGTCGTCTGATTGCTGCATTGAGAATTGGATAATGCGGATCCAGCCGCTAGCAATCATTAGCATGTGATCCTCTCGAAATTAGTTTATAAATAAACTTCACTTATCTCAAATATTACTTTACAGAATTGTCTGTGACTCCAAAAGTAATTATTTTAGATTTTTTTAAAACAAATTCTAATGTCTGCTTTATAATAAACCGTCCTTATTCTATTTTTAAATGTAGATTTTATATTAATAAATGTAAATTTTCAAATTGCAAGTCCATTTTTGTACCATTTGTGCAAGAGATAAAAAACTACTTACAATTCAAGATTCACTTAACAAGAGAGCACTGATAACGTACACAATTTGCACAAGCTTTAATATGTATAATCTATTAAATCTCTGAATCGTTGTTATATTATTATTTTGCCTTCACTCTCAGGGCCTAATCTGGGGCAATAAGGCACAAGATGTATTTGGCACAATTTGTTGCTATTTTCAGACCAACGCAACCTTAATTTTCATATTTTGCGCAACGTTGTTTAAATAGCAAATCCATTTGTGCTACTTTCTGGACTCATGGGTGTGCTGGTCTATAAAGGAGGTGTGTTAAGGCGCATTGTTGGTGCGTTGATATTTTGAGAAACTGAAACAGACTGCGCAATTGACCAAGTAAAAGCTGGTCTAAAGTCAAGCGCAAAGCACAGTTATGCGCCTACGCAGGTTCAAATGCTTAATACACACAGGATGTACAGCAATACACAAATATCTTTACATATGACAAAAAATTATAGGACGTGTGTTTGGATATAACTCACACGTCGTTATTATTGTTCATTTATTCTGTCTGTAAACGGGTTCAGGCTTTTAAAAAGCTGTCAATCAAAATGTACTTGTTGGGTTCGGGCCGAATTCTGTCGGGCTGGGGCCCTATCGGGCCTAACTTTTAGCGATTACAGCTCTAATCTGCGTTATGACTGGCTGGATTGCCTGTCAAGCTAAAGGTCAATTAGCCAAATGCTAAAACTGAAAAATTGCTTACTTTGTTGTTTCAAAACCATTTCAGCACTGATGAAATCACACACATCAACCGGCATTAAAAAACCAAACATCCTCCGTTTGCATGTCATGTGATTATAAGTAGTAACTAACCGAGACTACTCCCTTAATTACACACCTGAACTCAAGCACAACATCAGCAGCCGAACAGTAAAAGATCCATGTGTCTAAGCACAAGCCGAGGCTCTTTCAGCGGTGCGCCAAGCACTTAACCCCAGGACGCTCTGCAGGGACCGTCAATGCAATTAGTGCACTGTAAAGTCCCTGCAGATGAAAAGCGCCTGCTCAGCGCCCGCTGTAATGAGCAGGGGAATTTTTCGCACTTTGTGTTTGACATTTTTGATGCTTCACATACAGCCTTGAATCGCTGTTTGTGCTGCGCAAACAATAGTACGCTTCCAAGCCCAGATGAGAATGCACAGAGAGAGTCTCGACTATAAGAACACAGAAAATCCTTTGGCTGTTCAAGCATGGTTGTCAGAACACGCCTTATGCTTGTAGATTTAGCCTACTTGTATGTATGTATGTGTGTGTGTGTGTGTGTGTGTGTGTGTGTGCGTGTGTGTGTGTGTGTGTGTGTGTGTGTGTGTTTGTTGGGGAAAATTGCTTTCTTAGTCGTAATTGCATGTACAAAGACACACGTGTGAAGTGTTTCCTTTCAATTTGTGTGTGTGCGCGCATGTGCTCTTTAAGCTGTAATTGCGTCTGTAGAGTTGCGCGGGTGATTTATGGCCGATGCCAGCACAGAGGTAACAAGGGCAATAAATTCCGCCACTTGCTAGCGCTACTGCAAAATATGTGTGCTTGAGTGTGAGTGTGTGTGTGTGCGTGCGCGTTTACAAACATGGAATTATGTCATGAGGCGTACAATAGAAAAACTGCTTTTCTGTGTTCTCGTCCTCATTCTATCCATCACATCAGCAGACACACAACA
>NW_026613752.1:0-10000 GCF_903798145.1 Danio aesculapii | reverse complement strand
ACTATCAGCACTTAAAATTAAAGAACTAGTTAATTAAAAATGGAAACTACCCCATAATTTACTCACCCTTCAAGCAATCCTCAGTGTATATGACTTTTTTTGTCATATGAATATAGCTGGAAAAGTTTTACATTTTATCCCTGCTGGTTCCTATGCTGGTGTAAGGTGGTGGACCATCTTGAACAGAAATATACCACTTTAAAGTGGTTAAAGGAATAGTTCACTAAAACAAATAGATTTGGTGCTGAAATTGTGCTTCTTGGTGGTTCAGAAAATGCAAGTCAATGACTGTCAGCACTTAAAATTAAAAGATCAGTTACCGTCTAAATACCATCGAATACTGTCCGAAAAGTTTTACATTTTATCCTGGTTGTTAATTACTTAATTGGTGTACGGTGGTAGATGATCTTGATCCAGAAATATACCCCTTTTGAGTGGTTAAAGGGATAGTTCACCAAAATAAATAGATTTGGTGTGGAAGTGTGTGCCTTGGTGGTTCAGAAAATGACTATGAGCACTTAAAATTAAAGGAACAGGTTATTTTAAATGAAAATTACCCATAATATACTCACCCTCAAGCTATCCTGTGTATATGACTTGTTTGTCATATGAATACAGTTGGAGTAGTTTTTAATTAACTCCTAGCTCCTCTATGCTACATAATGAGGTTGGATAGTGACTTTTATTTTGAATGGTTCCAAAATGTGTTGTTAAAAAAAAAACCCATATGAGGTTAGCACATGTCTTATAAAGGGGACTGGTGTGTTCTTGTAACATAATCATTCACTTTTTTTTTAACAATAAACTCCAATCACTGATTCCAGCAGCAAACTAAATACGTGGTATGTGTCAATAACAAAATGTTAACTATTGTATATCCTTATTGGCCTCAGGTTGAATAACATATCAACAAACTTTGCATTATTTCTGGGTGAACTGTCCCTTGAAGATGGCTTTTGCAACACAGTGACTGATGTCAGCCATGCTGCGCTTATGGCCAGTTTGGATTTACCAGATACAAACATCCACAGCTGCTAGCTTAAAGCTGGATTTTCCAACAAGAAGAGATATTGTGTTCCACACACACTGCTTTTTCACAGTTTATTATACCTATGCCACCTTTAGTGGCTGATGGATATCAGCTACACATATTTTCACACATGCTTCATCTTCCCTTGCGGATTTCTTGGACTTATAGATTTAAGAAAAATAATGTGTCGTGTTTGCTTGTGCTAAACTAGCTAGGACGAATGCCAGGAGGTTGCTGGGAGGTTCCCAAGGTTTTTAATGAGTTGCCATGCAGTTACCAGGTAGTTTTATAGGAGATCCTACTGTTTTAAATGAAAATATGCCACAATTTCACATTTTCAGGTCTCAGGTCTTCTTCATTGAATGTGTTTTCACACAATTTATATAACTTTCATGTTAAAAATTAAATAATATACTGAAGTACAGAGTTTGTTCAAACCCCAATCCACGTATAAATAATAGTATAAGCCCAGATACTATCATTTTCTCTGACAGAAAAAGTACTGTCAAGGGAAAAGAGAATGACTGAGTGAAAGGAAAAGGGGAGAGGGAGAGAGAGAGAGAGAGAGAGAGAGAGAGAGAGAGAGAGAGAGAGAGAGAGAGAGAGAGAGAGAGAGAGAGAGAGGCAAAATGAAGGTTAAAGCTAAGTGTCTGGGTCAGACACAACGACATGACAACTGCAATAAATGTAAATAAAAGAGCTTTGTGTGGTAATTCAGTCTACCCAACAGAGGCTCTGCGCATAAATCAACCTTACACTCACACACTCCCGCTTTGACACATACACACATATTTCTTTTTGCAGAAATCATTATTCGTCACCACACATACACATGTATCCACTTTGTCCAACAGAAAAAAATAGACAAAAACTAACGATCCCATCAAAACAGTGCATGTGAACCAAATGCAGTGTATAAAAAAATGTTAACCACAACTATATCACAATTTCAATCATACTTCAATCGCTCCCCCTCCATCTCAACTGTCAAAACTCGACCCAAATAAAATGTAGGCCAATGCAGTGTTTAACTGGCCTGAGGTGATAGACAAACCACTGAACACTATTCACTCTTCATTTCTATGTACCAGGAAGTCACTGTGAGAGGCATATTTTTCCCTTTTTGTACTAGAGTCAACTTAAAGGCTTTATCTACAGTTTATTAAACTCTAATCAATCTCCAGTGATTAATCCAGGCAGATATCACTACATAAAAACACCACAATATTGTGTTTCAGAAAAATGAGTAACATTAGCCATTTACCTCTTAGAGAAAGACTGTGGCTGCGTCTGAAATCGCATACTCCATAACATATAGTATGCTAAATCAATATGTGAGCCAAGTAGTATGTCTGAATTCATAGAATTGGAAAAACAGTATGTGAGAAGTACCCGAATGACCTATTACTTCCGGCGAGATTCTGAAGTGCGCATCGGATGGACGCTACACTACTCCATGATGCACAGCGGGGGAATTCCTGAATTAGAGTAAAGCAACGCAACTGATGCAGGTAGGTCATTATAACAAAATGGCGGATGTAGTACATCTGAGTTCAATGCATACTACTCACATTTATAGTGTATACAGCAATGGTCCTCGACCGGCCAACGCTTGAAAATATTGTTGCGGACCGGGGGTTGGTGTTGGGTGGTCAGAGGTTCAGGTTTCTAGGCGACCAAACATTTTCTCAGAAGATGACAAGCTGTCACTCTGATACAAGATTTGTTTATGGACAAAATTACAAAGCACTGCAGTACTTGGTTGTTCTTTGTTTGTCTGAGATAATTAGTCTACCGAAATGTGTATATTCCATACAAGCTGAAGGGTCAGTTCTTGACTCGCGGTTGCGTTTCTCGCGACATTCATTGAACTGGCCATTTTTCCATTAGCAAAGAAACTTTCCAATTAGTCTGTTTCTTACTCATTTTGCTGCTTGTGGGTTAAATTTGGGTGCTCAGGTGACCAAGATGTGAAGCGAGTGAATATGGTCATTTTTCAAAGTAAAAGATTTTTCAAAATCAAAGATCGTTCAGACTCCAATAATAAATAAAACGTAAGTAATTAATGATTTCTTGTGTGGCCCAGTACTAATTGATCCAAGGACAAGTACCGATCCGTGGCCCAGTGGTTGAGGACCACTGGTATAGAGCATACTTTTCAAACGGTCGTGTAGTACAATTCAATTCAAGTAGTAGGCGATCGGGGATGCATAAAGGCTAAGTGCTGTTATTGGGAGTAGCTAATAGCTTGTAGCATAACTACATTTTTCAGACTGTAGCTCAGCAATTTACTGTATGAAACCATGTAGCTTTTTTGAAGTTAGTTACTTTTTCCAGCAAGTAGCATTTATAGTAGTGAACCTGTAATCGTCTAAAGCAGTACAGTGTCATCTTACAACATTGTATACTACAATAGTGTATTACAGCCATCTGTTGGTATATCATCCATTATTTGTTATTTTTTAAATAATGTTTTTCAGGTAACAACAGCTGAAATTCAATCTAAAAAGTATTCTTGACAGTTCACTTAAAGTAACAATGTTGTGTTTAGGCTTCAGTAAAGTGTTTTACCTAATTGCAGCCATCAACCATCAGCATTATCACTATAATTAGAATTTAAAAAAAAAATCAACCAGCACATACCTGTTTCTTCATCAATAGTGAATCTCCCAAGACCACTGCCATCACGTATTGAATACTGCACTTCACCATCTCTCCCCGTGTCATCGTCCCTTGCAGAGACCTGGAGTACAGAAGTTCCAATCCGAACACTTTCCTTTACTGATCCATTCATGGCAAAACTTGAGAAATATGGTGCATACAGGTTCTCGTTGACATCCACCACCTCCAGTTCAACAAAGCTAACTGATAGTAGTGACACAGGTCGACCTTTGTCCTTTGCCCGCACTGTTAGGTTGAAGAACTGTTGAGTTTCGTAATCCAGCTCCTTGGTAAGACGAATTGCCCCACTTGTCTTGTCAACCTCAAAACGACCATCATAGTCATTATCAAGTAAGTACCGGACCTGCCCTCCAAGTCCCAGATCAGGGTCTTGAGTGTCCAGCCAGGCGACTACAGTGCCCACTGGGAGGTCTTCAAGTGCACGGGCGCTGGCAACACTTGGGATGAATGCAGGCGGACAGTCGTTAACATCCTCAAGTGTGATTTTAAGAGTTGTAATTGAAAACCGTTGGGCTGCTCGTTCTGCTCTGTCTCGTGCTTCCACTTTTAATATGAACAATGGAACCAACTCACGGTCCAGCTGACCAGCAACATACACAATCCCACTGGAGCTGTTAATGCCAAATTGCGAGGTGCTGGTGAGCAGAGAATACTGGATCTCTCCATTGAGACCTTGATCTTTGTCAGTAGCCTCCACTTGAATGACTTCTGTACCAATAGGAGTGTTTTCAGGAATGCGGGCATGATAGCCACCATCCTGAAGAAACTGAGGTGCGTTGTCATTTGCATCTGCTATGTACACTGTAAGAAGCCGCCAGGTTGATCTTTGTGGTTGGCCTAAATCGTACAGTGTAATGTTTAAAAGATAGCGGTCAGTTTTCTCACGGTCTAGAGGGAGGAAGATGCTAATTACACCATTCAGAATTCCAATACTAAAACAACTATCTGTGTTGCCATCAGCAATGGCATGTAAAAGCTGCCCATTAAACCCAGTGTCTCCATCAAGGGCTTTTACCTGAAACACACTTGTGCCAACTTCTACATCCTCACGCACAGTGATGTCTGTTGGGAAGGATTTGTCAAATTGAGGTGTTTGACGGTTCACAGAGAACAGGTCAATAAAGCCTTCTTCCATTTTGGGCTTACTGCTAGCTTTGGCTTTCTTCAGAAGTTTCTCTGCCAGACGTTGGGCTACTCTAGTTTCGGTACAACTAAAGCTCTTGGGTGGGGACTTCCCTTGCACTACAGATATGTTTACAAACATAGGATCTGAAAAGTGTTCTCCATCTGTGGCAGTAATTTTTAGACTGAATGAGTTTTTGGGTGCTGCGGTGATGAGGGAGTGACGTAATGTCATGACGCCGGAGTCAGGATTTAACTCAAAGTACCCTCGCTCATTCCCCTGAGAGGATCTTATATTTGACTAGCTCAAGCTCATCAATATCTATGGCAGACATTGTGGCAATTACCTCACCTACTGGGAGTTCTCGGGAGACAACACCAACGCAGGCTACTTTCTCAAACAGGGGTTTGTTATCATTAACATTTTCAAGGTGCACAGTGATGTTGACTTCACTCTCGCGCCTATATGGAGAACCCCAGTCAGAAGCACGAACCACAAAACTAAAACTCTCTAGAGATGATTCAAAGTCCAGCTCCTGTGTTGTGGTTACTGCTCCGGTGAACTGCTGCACACTAAATGGTAATGGTGTCAAGCTAGCCATACTGTATGTGATGTATCCATTTTCCCCATGGTCATCATCCGAAGCAGTCACCACAACAACAGTAGTGCCTACAGCTACACTTTCATTGACAAATACTTCATAAGACTGTTGGGCAAATGATGGTGCGTTATCATTAGCGTCCTCAAGAATGACTTTAACCTTGACCCTAAGATCACTGTCTACTTCTAAGACCTCTAACTCAAATACTTCCTGCTTCAGTTGGGTGAGCCAACGTGCTGTGCTGATCACGCCTGTCATAGTGTTGATACTGAAAAACCCTGAATCAGCAGACGGGGTCAGGATGTACTCAGCATCATCAGGCTCTGGCTGCAGTTTTACAGCCTCCACAAT
This sequence comes from Danio aesculapii, assembly GCF_903798145.1. NCBI lineage: Eukaryota > Metazoa > Chordata > Actinopteri > Cypriniformes > Danionidae > Danio > Danio aesculapii. The sequence continues at coordinate 4,213 of NW_026613752.1, read as the reverse complement.
AGTTCCCGGAGGGGCAACCTCACTCAAGAGGACCTCGTATTCATTCTTTTGAAAAGTGACTTCTACAGGGGGTGGTCTTGATAATCGTAAGTGCACTATTTGCACAGCAGAGAACTTCTGAGGTGTTCCACGATCTTGAGCCTGCAAGCTGAGGTTTAGTCCAAATGGATAGCTGTCCCAGTCAAACTGCTCCATTGCACGAAGGACAAACTCGTTAGATCCTTTCTGGCTGCCTTCCTCATCCACCATTTCTTCACTTGGCACATCTGTCCTTTCAATGCTGAATAGCTCAAGAAGATCCCCAGCCACAATGCTCACTGTCTCAATCTCTCCATTCAACCCTTCATCAAGATCTTCCACGGTGACCACAGCTATGATGGGGGACTTTTCAGTCCATACCGGTGCCAATGTAACAATACTTAATGTGGGTACATGTTCATTAATTCGTTCTACATGAACAAAAAGTTTAGCTGTACTGCTTACACCATTATTCCCATAGAGTTTCATTCCTCGGTCCACAGCCTGGATTTCAAGATCGTATCGGCTTTGAATGTCCACATCCAGCTTTCCACTGAGAGAAACAACTCCACTAGTTGGGTGCACAGCGAACAGCTCCATTCGCTCCTTGAAAAAGTAATAGAACTCTCCATTCGATCCTATATCAGCATCCGTGGCAGTGACCTGAGCTATGCTGGTACGCAAGGGTGTGCTTTCTGCAATGGTAACCGAATACGTGGTCGGGGAGAAAAGAGGACGAAGGTCATTCATATCCAATACCTGCACACTAACTTTAGTCCAGGCCTCTAGTGTATCACCCTTAAGCGAAGCTTTTACTGTTAACACGTAGTTATCCTGAACCTCACGATTCAAGATGGCAGCATTCCCCCCTTTAGTCCGTATCCGCAGGAAGCAGAAGTCACCCAGAGTGTATTCCTCAGCTTTGAAGAACCCTTCCTCGTCCCCAGAGGTGATGCGGTACCTCACCTCCCAGGAGTGATGTTGGAGCGGAATGCCCATGCGCACCTGGCTGGTGGCATAGGTGCGTGCGGCTGAGTTCTCATAGACTGACGCATGGTACAGTGGTTGAGTAAACTGCAGACGGGACCTTTCGCCTTGGCAGTGCCCTGGAGGCACAGTGAAGAACAGCAAGAGGGCCAGTTGTAGGAGAACGGCCCATATGCCTGCCCAAAGGGCCATGCTCACTGCCATCCCATCACCAAACCCATCCTGGGGACAGAGAGAGAGAAATGCATTAGACAAGAGTAGATGTCATGACAATACACAACCTGACCTTTCATACCTAAAGGTGAGAGGTCACCAGCAATCCGTCAAAATGATCAAACACAAGCAGAGGAAGTCTTGTACCACAGAAGGGTTGGTAGCGAGGCAACCACTAACCAAATGACATCACTACCCATGTCTCAAAACAGACACTGACACACAATTACATACTACAGAAAAACCAGGAGGATGCAATTCAGGAAAACTCACTTACACACACACTCTGTACAGAAGAAAATACAGCCGGAGAATGCAAGTCAGGAACAAAATAATTACAGAGAACGAAAGATCAAAAATATAACCCGTGAAAACGAACACACACACACACACACGCACGCACACACACACGCACACACACACACGCACACACACACGCACACACACACGCACACACACACACACACACACTATATGACATGGTTTTAAAAAAGCTCTTGAGAAAGAACAAGACGTTGTGGAATCAGCAATACTGGTTAAGATAAAGTGCTGCTGTAGAGGAAGTCTGTGTGTGTGTGTGTGTATGTGTGTGTGTGTGTAGGTTTACTTAACTATACATGGTAAAACAAAATTATCCCTAGTAGTTGCTCAAATCTTATAGACCAGGGGTGTCCAAACTCAGTCATGGAAGGCCGGCGCCCTGCATAGTTTAGCTCCAACTTCCTTCAACACACTTGCCTGGAAGTTTCTAGTATACCTAGAAAGAGCTTGATTAGCTGGTTCAGGTGTGTTTAATTAGGGTTGAAACTAAAATATGCAGGAAACCGGCCCTCCAGGACCGTGTTTGGACAACCCTGTTATAGACCTTCTGGGCGGCTAAATAAAAATAATAATAATAATAATAATAATAATAAACGTTTAAGTTAGCTTTATACAACAAGTAGGGTAAGGTATGTGTTTGTAAGTTTATGGTTGCACATCTGTTAGTATGGTAAATCCACTTATTTTAGACACTGATTGTTTTGTGTGTGCCTTGCAGGATGGTTCAGATCTGTTCCAGTCCACAAAAATGCATTGCTGACCTTACCATGTACACACACTTTATCCAACTTTTGCCCACACAAAAACACGCATGCATACACAAAATACACACACAAAGAATGGAGTTGCTGTGGTCAGCCCACACATGACTCAGCACGTGCGCACACACACACACTAATACATTCCATCTCTAATGATATCCTTCAGCAGACTCACCAACACCGTCTCACAAATTGGAAAAGACACACACACACACACACACACACACACACACACACACACACACACACACACACACACACACACACTATTCAAAATGCAGAGATCAGCTTATTTTATTTCTTTAGGTCTATTTCTCTCAGCTTCTCACTCTGTCACACTCTTGTTCTCTTTCTTTGTGTCCACATACACACACAGAGACAGACTGTCAGATTAAAACCAGCAGGCATTTTGGAGCAGTCAAGGTTCAGTACGCAAACAGCGTCTTGTCTCCCCTAAAGCCTTGTTTAGACTGACCAAATCTCCGGCTCAGCTGGCCAAAGACTTTAAACATCACAAAAAAAAAACAACACACACCACAAGGCCAGCACAAACACCACAGTGTATAAACTTATACACACCATCGAATACACTTAGCGAAAAAACTTTTTTTTGACTTTCCATTGTGGTTACTGTCATATTAAAAGGTCATATATCTTTATTTGAAAAGGTCACTTTCAAATAATGCTGTGCTAGAAACAAACATTATCCTTCGGCTTAGTACCTCATTTATCAGGGGTCACCACAGAGGAATGAACCACCAACTATTCCAACATATGTTTTATGCAGCAGATGCCCATCCAGCTGCAACACAGAGTAAAGGGGACGCTATATTGTCAGTGGGCGCTGTCTTTTGGATGAGACGTTAAACCAAGGTCCTGACTCTCTGTGGTCATTAAAAATCCCATGGCACTTCTCGTAAAGAGTAGGGGTGTAACCTCGGTGTCCTGGCCAAATTCTCTTCATTGGCCAATACCGCCTCCCAATCATCCCCATCCACTGAATTGGCTCTATCACTGTCTCTCCATTCCTCCAATAGCTGGTGTATGGCGAGCGCCGTTGTCCTGTGGCTGCCGTCGCATCATCCAAGTGGATGCTACACACTGGTGGTGGTGTGGAGAGATCCCCCTCATGATTGTGAAGCGCTTTGGGTGCATGGCCATACATGATGAATGCACTATTTTCACGGTTGTAGGTTTGTGCGCACTCCTGAGCGTCTGTTTGGTCACATGGTTTTGTTTTGGTGTTCCACGTGTATCTGTTACGTTGTGTGCTATGGCAGAGCTTATGCTGTCTTGATTAGCCAGCCGGCTGTGGCTCGTTATCTCGGCTATATCTGGACAGCGCTTGTCAGTTCATTGTTGGTCGTTCATGTATTTCTATCGGTTGTCAGGACTGGTGCGCATATTACTTTGGACCCCTGATCTGCTACTCTTGTTCCCGTCTACGTGTGACCACATGTAGTACCTTTGTTTGGTTTGTTTCTGTTTGGACTTTTTCCCTTGTTATATTGACTCAGTCAATAAAGTTTAACTTGCAATTGGATCCTATTTCTAGTACTCATTTCTACCTGTGACAATTATTGGCCCGTTTTGACCAGCCTGGTTTAAGCTGGACATAGCTGGTTTTGGCTGGGCTTCCAGCCTGGCTAAGCTGGTCAAGCTGGATTTAGCTGGTCATCTCCCAGCCTGACCAGCTAAGACCAGGCTGGAAATGACTGGAAACCAGCCTGGAAGTGGCCAAAACCTCTCTAAAACCAGCCTGGTTGACCAGCTAAAACCAGCCAACCAGCCTAGGCTGGTTTTTTCAGTAGGGTAAATAAGGACTAAATGTGTGCTGTGTGTAGTTTTTCCGTAAGTGGTAATATATCGGAGACTGTAAGGGTCTGAATGTGTTCGTATTGCATGTTGCATTT